>NW_027186523.1:485254-603728 GCF_028583685.1 Petaurus breviceps papuanus | reverse complement strand
GGGGAGAAAGAAGGAAAATTAGTTTGACGAGACTATCAAGTAATTGATAGGGAATAGTGTGAGATAAGACTAGAAGCATTGGAAGGTACCAGTTTGTGGAAGGCTTTGAATGTCAAGTTAATAATGCAGAAATGTTTTGCATGATTTTATTTTTTTATTTTTACTTTTGGACATTTTAATGACCAGTTTATTATAGACATGGAGCATAGTCCCATGGTACACGAAAAGCAATTGGTCATGAGTAGCATTTTCAAAAATCAATATAGGACAAGGCAGGACAGATAAAATACAGAGAGCAGAAAGGGAAGTTAAAGATTTCACCTCAAAGGACCATAGTCAAAGTGGAAATCTACATCAGGTAAAATAATAGACTGATTGTGAATGCCAGAGGATTTAACTAGCACTTTGTAAACAGAGTGGGAACTAGTCAGAAAGCAAGAGGTCTATGGCTGATGTAGTTTCCCATGAGGCATGTATGATGTAAGTGCTTTAGCTATAGTGTATAAACTTGGACCCTCAGATGCTTATTTGAGATTTGGTTGGTGTCCATGCAATAAACATATGAATGCTTCAGATTTCCACCTGGCCCACATTTATTCATGCTCCCATGGTTCGGGTTAGTGCTCTGAGTGCAGGCAGCATTAATTTAAAATTCAAATGTATTTAATTAATTATGCATAAATTGATTAATTTAAAATTTCAAAAGAATGTCAAGTTCAATATTTTGGATCTTATTCAATAAACAATGGGGAATCATTGAAGCATTCTGAGTGAGGTGGAATAACAGGGTGTGACAGTATGAGTGCTGTCTTTTAGAAAGTCTAGTATGCCAGAATTTTGTAGGATAATTTGGAACAGAGATAGACTTAAGGCAGGGTTGCTAGTTAGAAGGTTCAAGAATTGGCAGAAATATGTTCATTATAAATTCATTAATTTCTGTGGTTCTGTATTTGTTTACTTTTCTCTTTGAGTCTTACTTTACAAAACTCTCCTTTGAATTTCAAAGTAATGTTTATTTTAATAACCAGCTTGGGAAATTAGACTGTTAATTAACCTCTAAAGTTTCTTCTAGCTCTGGGATTATATTCTTCTAAGAATTTTATTTTACAAGACAAACAATATTATTATTACACTTTAATTATTTTCAGTATATTATTTTAATATTCTCATTTAGTATTACTGAATTTAAGTGCTAAGAATTAATAGAACAATTTAATGTTAATAAATAAAATACAATTATAGTATTCTTAATCTTTACTCGTTACTACATTATTCATTTTACACATTGCAAAAATGTAATTTATGGAATGCCTTGAGAATTAGATGTCATATTTGTTAAGGTCATAGTCAGTAAGATGTCACAAGTATGTAAAGTATTTTTCCCCTATTAGCATACCATAGAAAGAATTCCACATGGGTCCCACTGGCCAGAGTTCAGTTCTATTTCCAGCAATGCCTAATTTACTCCTGGAAAATGGCTTCTATACAAAGAGAAATAGCACATACACATTGGGGAAATTGCTTAACCTCTCTTGGTGACAGTTTATCTGTAAAATTTATCCATAAAATTAAGGGTTTGGACTAACATTTTCTTTCCTTTCTAAATATTTTATTATTCCATTATCCATATAGGAAAAATCAAATGGATGAAAGGCAGGCATTGTCTGGGTTATGATATGCCATTAGATGGCTAGTCCATTGAGTCGGTGTATCATTTTATCTGTCTTGGACAGGCATTGCAGATGGACAGTGAACTAAGCTCAGGAATAAAGGAGGATTAGTGGATTGGGTAGCATCTGGGAAAATTTTCCATCCTTTGAACATATCTAAGCTATTCCACATCACAAAATTTCATCTTTTAAAGGAAAGCATATAGTCCAGCCATTTTTTATTCCTCTCTAGGCTCTATTCTTGCTTTCTGGAATTTCTGGAATATTTCCTATTTCTGGACTTTCTCTACCATGCCACAGTAGTTTCTTCATGTAATAAATTTACTTTTACTCACACCCCCTTTTTTGCCTTAGTTTTTTATTCCTCCCAATTACACATCAAGAAAATGTTTAGCTTTCATTTTTTTTTTAATGCAATTGGGGTTAAGTAACTTGCTCAAGGTTACATGGCCAGGTGTTTCTGGGTGGGTACTAAGTGTCTGAGCCCAGGATTCGATCCCCAGGTCAACCGGACACTAGAGTCGGCGCTCTTACTCGCTCTGCTACCTGGCTGCCCCTTAGCTTTCATTTTTGCAAGATTTTGAGTTCCAAATTTTTCTCCCTCCCTCCATTCTCCTCTTCTGAAAATGGTAGGCAGTTTGATGTAATTTATACATATGCTATCATGTAAAACATATTTCCATATTCACCACAGTTCTGAAAAAAGAAAAAGATCAAAAGAAAAAAACATGAGAAAGAATAAAGTAAGTGAAAAAATTATGCTTTGATCTGCATTTAGAGTCTATCAGTTCTTCATCTGGATTTGTATAGTATTTTCCTTCCTGAGTCCTTTGTACTTGACTTCTTAGACAGGAAGCATATTCTATCCCTTTTATTATTTTTTTCCCAGAACCTCCATTTTGAGGAAACCACTCAGGCCAGCTATGACTTTTTTCTTCTCCGGTCTCCACTCTTGACTTTCTGAACTTCCTCTACTGAACTTCCCTGATTTCCACCCTCAACCCTTTCAGCTCCCTTTTAAGTATTGTCTTACCCCATGAGAATGTAAATTCCTTGAGGACAGGTATTTTCTGTTAGTATTTCTATCCTTAGTTCTTAGGACAGTGCACATAGTAAATCCTGAATAAATATTTCATAACTTCACTTTTTAGCACAAATGTCCTCCTGGTGATACTGTATAACTACAAATATTAGAACATGTCACTCTGTCCTCTCTAGCCATTATCCTAAGAACTTCCTTTCCAGAGAGGATTCTGGGCAAATGGGGGTGCAGATGAGAAAATTCCAAGCTCTCAAGATTTTCTCCCACAAAAGAGTTAAAATAGCACCTTAGGGCAAACAAAGTGTGGGTGGAGATAAATAAGAACAGGTGCATAACCGGGGTCCTCTAGGGACAATTCGAGAAAGATCTGAAGAAAAATCCCAGGACTTGGTTTGGTGCCTGTGAAGGGTAAACACCTCCAGGCAAGGTTCTGCTTTAACAGCATAGGGCAAGGCTCTTAAACCACAAGCGGCAAGCCCTGGGGTTAGTTGGTTCAAGAGGCTGCCTCAGCCTCAGTCACAGGAACTTTTTTACCCCTCTGATAGTGAGGAGAGTTGGACATCTGAGCATGAGAAGATCGAGGAACCTCTGCTGACCAGGAACGCCCAACCCAGCTGTGCTACTAAGAGTGGTGGGGGTGAGAAGGAACCAGCATACAGCAGTGAGTGAAGAAGCCGCGGGCCAGAAAGCCCCTGGCTGTGGGCACTTATGGGAGGCTGGAGGTTTGGCTTTGACTCCAGCCTAGAAGGAAAAACTGAAGATCTGGGGCAAGATGCATCCTTTCCCATACCCCAGGTTGAGAGGTGATTACAAGTAATTAAGTTATTACCACAAAAAATGCGTAGGCAAAGGAGAAAGAATCCAACCATAGAAAGCAATTATGGGAATAGAGATGACCAGGGTTCATCTTCAGAGGAGGATACTGAAGTAAAGAAACCCCCAAAACTCTTTACAGAAGAGTAATGTCAAACGGTCACCTGCCCAAAAAGAATTCACAGAAGATCTTAAAAAAGACTTTAAAAACCAAATGACAGAGATGGAGAAAAAACTAAAAGAGAAAATAAGATTAATCCAAGAAAAACAAGAAGGGTATGAGAGAAAAGTCAACCAATTAGAAAAGGAGACCCAGAATCTTAAGGTTAAAACAATTTAAATATGATGGTGCCACAATTAGAATTACACAAGACCCAGCAGCAGAGACATTAAAGAACTGCAGGTCTTGGAACCCAATATATTGAAGAGTAAAAGAACTGGGGCTCCCCCTGAAGATATAATAACTGCAAACTTAAGTATTATCCTGAATGAAAAAAGTGGACATATGATAAACTTGCAGACTTTCAAGACTTTGTAAAAAAAAAATCTTGAACTTAATAGAAGATTTAACCTACAAGAACCAAGAGAAATATAAGGTACATACCAAAGACTGATTATAAGGGATTCAAGAGGACAGACTGTTTACTTTAAAAAAATGTAAAATGCAAAATGTATATCTAAGATTCTTATTAATCATTGGGTAGCTCATAAGAAAGATTGAGATAAACCTGAGTATGATATGAATTTAAAAAGTAAAGTCATTTAGGAACAGCTAAAAAGAATAATTATTTTATACAAATTAGGTGCAAGAGAAAGAATTGATATAGAGGAATTAGATGGGAGAGGAAAGCTGATAGTTCTGGTAACCTACTTTCATCAGGAATGGGTTTAAGAGGGAACAATACATATATATTTAGAAGAGTATAAAAGTCTTCTAAATTCAGAAGGAATAAAATGATAGGGATATAGGGAGGGGGAGAGGACAAGGGAGGGATCTTTAGAGGGGAAGGTGAGGGAACAGGTAAAAGGGGGGTATAGAAGGGTCTTTAGATTTATGGGAACAGGAGGATAGGGGAGGGATCCTTGGAGGGGTTTAGGCAAGTCATAGGAGGGCAAGGTAGTGAGTAGAAGTAAAGTAGAGGAGGCAGGAGGTATAGGAAACAGGAGATATGCACAAACATAAAAACAAAGATCAGGAGGGGAGTATGTTTGGGAAAGTATATGTCTACATATGTATGTATATATGTATTCATGCATGCATATATCTATAGCTAGAGAGAAATGTATCTAAACTTTTGGAGGGTGGAGGGAGGGGAAAAAAGAACAAAGTAAAACAATGCACAGCAGAGAACAAAAAACTTACAAGTAAGCAAATATGGACAATTCTCAGCACAACATGTAGTATTTATCATACAGGTTTTCTTGAAATGAAAATTTATTGTTACATATTTTGAATCCTCTCCTGTTCTTCTAGGCACACAACATGCTTTTTCTTCTGTCTTTGTATTTGTTTCAATATTTAAGTTTATAATATGTTTTTGTTTCTTTTCTCTATTCTGTATTTGTGTTCTGGCCCTTGAACCTGAAATTAAAAAAAAAAAGAACTTCCTTTCCATCCTGGAGAAACTTCCAGTGTTAGGACTTCCACTGTTAGAGCTCCCACTGTTCCAATTGGAGCTTGACTCTCTGACCACTATTTCAGGAAAGCTCTCAAAATGCTCCACATTACCCCCTAGTTTCCAAACATCTCAACAGTCACTTTGTCTCCTGTGGATATCCTTTTCTTCCCTCATCCCTACCCATTTCTGCAACTATCATCATCATCTTTATTTTGATATCACTATAACATTATATACCAACATTTAATATAGCATGCTAATATTATAATTAATGGCATATGGTATATATAATATTAACATTTATTATTATTATTATTGATAATATCTAGCACTTATATTGTACTTTAAAAATTGCAACCATGATAAAGTCCATTCTGTCATTGTTTCTGGAACCAAATATCCCTCCCTGGATACCAATCCCTTTTGTGTCTTGATTCCTTCATTAGAATGTAAGCTCCTTGGTGATTTGGACTGTCCTTGCTTATTTTCTTGTATTCCCAGCACTTAGCCCAGTACTTGGCATATGGTAAATACTTCACAAATACTTTTTCACTAAACACCAGTCTCCAAAGAATCAAGGTTGTATGTTGTTGCGGGCGTTTGCCCTTACAACAGATCTAGACGACTAGCCCTACGGCCCTCTTACTTACCCATCCCGGGTCTTCGGTCGTCACCGGCCCCTCACGGGGAAAAACACCAGACAGAAGGCGGAGGAGTGAAGCGGGGTAGTTTATTCTTCAGCAGTTACATGGCGGAGAGAGAGAGAGAGCCCTCTCACACAAGAAAATATATAGCAAGTCCGAGCCAATCATATCGCAGTCTTACATTTATGGCCTTATATGGTGATCACCCCATGGCCTTATATGGAGATCACCCCATCAAGCTTATACATATTCATTTAAAGCAACCATGGCACCGCCCATAAACCCCTCCCCCTCCCCCATCAACTCCCCCTTTTTCTTTAAAGCAAACGAAAATCCTATATGCCAAAAGAATTGGCAGTACAGGCTGCTAAGCTTCTCGCTACAGGCGATACAGGTGACCATGCTTCTTGCCCGAAAGACCACGGAAAAATCCCATTACCACTCAGGGGTCCTGTCCCAAGGACTCTGACGTGCGGTGCGGGGGCCTCTGGCTTAGGTCACCTCCGATTCACTCAAACCTTACCCGTCCTAGGACACCGACACCCTGGGTCCTGTCTTAGGCGGCTGAGGAGGGAGGAGTTGCCCGTCATGGAGTCACCCCCGTCTTACCCCAGGTGTCACACGTCCTCCATGGCCTGGAACCATACCTGAGGATCTCCCCCCTCTTGGAGGGTAAAAAGGGCCTGTTGGGTCAGAAGCATGTAGCCATCCTGACGGCGCCGTAGCTTGCGAACACAATACAAAAGCAAAATAATTACAAGAACAAACACCACGGTGGAGGAGGTTAAGCCTCCCCACTGTGAGAACCAGGTTGTAACATCATGCAGCCACCTAGACAGTCCGGAAAGAACGGCAGGATCGACAGAGGTGGAATTCACTGATGCAATAGCCAGTCTTAATTGTCTTATCTGTTGTTCATATTCGGCAGACCAATTGCCTAGGAGGAGAACGGAAAGTTGACGGGACAGGTTAGCTGCTCTAGTAAAGTTCTCATACAAAACGGGAGTAACACATAAACCAGGCATACGCAGAGTACATCCAACTTGGGCTACCTCCCAGAGGACATCAACCTCCTCCTGAATCAGGTCCACCCTCTGATTCAGAAGCATCATTCCGGTATACAGATGCCCATTCATTCCCTCTTGGGCTGTTAAGGCCATGGTAACGGAGGCGCTCAGATTGGCAACCGCCGTCGCAGCCGGCACAGCATAGGCCAAACTGGCGGCTGCTGCAGTAGCCGCAGCGGCAGCAACAGAAATGGCGGCAATAATGGCAGCAGAAATGCCGAAGTCTCTTTTGGGCCTTAACTGCAAAGCAGAATTGGTAATGTTAAGTGGCCAGGGAACCCACCGTGGGAGGCGGAGGACAACTGCCAATGGGAATGCTTGAGCATCCCAGCAGGAAGAATAAAAGCAGTCATTCTTACATTGGAGAAGAGACTCATTGTGTCCTGTCCGATTGGAAACCAAAAACAGAAAGGGTTGCCAAACACAGACAGGTGTGGGTGGTATCTGTACGTACTTGACTGGCCTTGACATATTAAAATCGAAGGGGTCCAGTTCTGTCCATGTACCATTTCCCCACCCCATGACCCCGCCCAACAGCATGGCCATGGGGCGCAAATCCAAACAAGCGCCCCCCTCCCCACAGAGCAACCACAAATCAAAAGGGTTTACAGTGACCCCAGGATCTTCATAATGAAGATGACGCGAGTTTGTATCGGAGGTAACAGTGGACATAAGAGGTTTAGCATCTTGGCAAGTCCAGTTGGTTGCCACACCCGCAGTAACATTACCAGAAGGGATGGGAGGGGAAAAGGTAAAAAACGGGTGCACAGGGACAGCTGCGGGTGACTGGCACTCCGTCCAGGGCCAAAAATCCTTGTGGCGGGAGGGCCGACAGCGAGGCTGGGCGCTGGGCTGGGGCCGCCACTTCCCTCCGCCCTCTCCACAAAGGAGACCACTGTTATCCTTCGCTCTAATCATTGTGCGGGCCGGCCAAAGTCCTCTCAATAAGGAGCCGTTCACCCTCTTGCTTGTAAAGTTGAGGCGGTCAGACCACACAGCCTCTTGAGGAAACAGCCCGACACATGGTGACAGTTCCGGATCGACTGTGGGTGTGATTTGAAAACATAACGTCCCATTAAGTGATATTGTCCTGTTACTTTCCACCGGCCTAGTGTCGTTGTTGAGGTGCAGAACAGGGAGCTTAAGGGTGTTGTTAACTGTAAATAAACGAGGAAAAACTTGTGCCGAAGAAGTCACAGGCATGGGTCTCGGGAAGGTGGAAAGCAGTCCCCAGCGTAATTCCGTCACGGCATTCTCAGCAAGGAGACCCAAGATGAGGAGGGTGAGTCGACAATCTGAAAGACAAGAAGAACAAGAATTCTCCTCACCCCCCAACCTGTCGGGGGTGGTGCCTTAATCAAGATCCCTAACTTTGTGAAGGGGCACCCATTGCTGTACCGCTGTTGGGTCATTATTTGGAAAAAAGGAAAGGTGGCCGGGCCTTCTTCCAACCACTTTTACAGGGCCGTGCCATTGGCCCCCCTTATCCTGCCACATTACCCTGGAACCGGGCAGTGCCCGGTTAGGTGCGGGGAGGGTCAATGGAGAAGAGGTGGTGTTCTCACCGGAGGTGCTCCAGAACCTCATGGCGGCTGTGGTGCCGTCATCTCTAACTTGCAGGAAATTTAAGGTAAAGACAACCTGGGCCAACTCTTGACGAGTGACCGACCTGCATATTCCCCCTTTCTGTTTAAACAGGACGGTCTTAAGTGTACGGTTTGCCCGTTCAACAAGGGCTTGCCCGGTAGGGTTGTAGGGGAGGCCTGTAGCATGTTGAATAGAAAATTCAGTACAGAACAAGGCAAAGGCCTTGGAAGTATATGCCGGGCCATTATCAGTCTTTAAGGCTAATGGCACTCCTAGGATAGAAATCATTTCATAGAGATGGGCAATAACAGCTCTGGTTGACTCACAAGGCTGCAGGGAAGCAAAGACAAAAGATGAGAAGGTATCAACACAAACATGGATAAACTTAGAGCCAAGATGTGTAACATCCATTTGCCAAAGCTCATTGGGGGCAGTACCTCGGGGGTTAAATGCGTCCTCCTTAATGCGAGGGCAGAAGGGGGCACACACAATACATGACCGGACAATAAGTCTGGCCTCGCTCTTCGGCACACCATAAAGAGCCCTAAGAGACCGAGCTGAGATATGGAACTTAGCATGTGCCAACTGTGCAGGGGAATCTTTCGGGGGGAGAGAGGGTGGGGAAAGGCTAACTGCGTGGAGGGCCTGGTCTGCTTGTGCGTTCCCAGAGTAAATGGGACCCACAGCAGTAATGTGCGACCGAACATGCAGCACATAAAGAGGGTGGCGCCTAAGATGAAGTAGCTCCTGAACCTCTTGAAGGAGCCTCAAGACCGCAGTGCGCGGAGAAATATACGCGGAAGGGAGGCGGGGCAGCATGAGGGCGCAATATTGGCTGTCTGTAATCAAATTAAAAGGAACATCAGCATATAGCCGAAGGGCTTGTTGCACAGCAAACAGCTCATTCTTTTGGGTGGATGTATATGGAGTATTGAAAAGCCAGGTGTGGGGAACACTCGGATCATGAACTACTGCGCGGTGGTCCTTTGTTGCATCAGTAAAAACATTAGGGCCCTGCACGGGCACGCCAGACACCACCGGTATAGGGGGTCTCAGCTCCAAAGAGGCAAACATACGGAGCAAAGCAGGGCGAGAGACCTTACAAGTCCTCACCGAAGTCAGAAGGGTCGCCCAGGACAGGGACTCCTGGGCTAAAGTCATGGCAAGCTCCGGGGAAATGGAGCAATTCAAGGCAAAGTCGCACCCAAACAGGCAACGACAACGATGTAAAGCCTGAAGGGCAAAAAGGCAATAAGCCTCCCATTTATCCACCAGGGACGCCTTACTCACTTTTGGGTACAACCACTCTAGACATCCCTGCTTTTGGAACAGGCAGCCCCACTGTGGGCCGCTGTCACTCAGTACTTGGAAATAAACTGGAGAGCCGGGAATGTAACGAGTCAAGGTGGTCTGGGCCCTCTTCAGAACCTCCTCGACTGCCTGAACCGCCTCTGGGGTCCAACTCCTAGGGGAACTCAGCGAAGAGTCTCCTCGGAGCAGCTCATACAAAGGTTGCATCACACTGGCAGGCAAGGGGACTGTGGCTCTAATCCATTGGAAGGCGCCAACCAGCCTCTGGAAGTCATTCAAGGTCTTATAAGCCCTCAATTTGATAGGAGGCAAGGTCCTTTGAACAGCACTAGCGGTAATACTGTGTCCCAAATACTCATAGGGGGGGTGCCTTTGTACCTTCTCGGGAGCTATAACAAAATTCTGTTGAGCCAATGTCTGCATCATGAAGGAAAGGCACTCCTGCACCCTTCCACCAGTGGGGCCTGCTACAAGAATATCATCCATGTAATGGATAATTATGAACTCTTTGTATTGATCCCTAATTGGCTCCAAGATCTGGGCGACATAGAACTGGCAGAGGGTAGGGCTATTAGCCATTCCTTGGGGCAGAACCTTAAACTGAAACCTCTTAGAGGGAGCCTGGAAATTTATAGAGGGTACAGAAAAGGCAAACTTCTCCCTGTCCCCAGGGTGCAGGGGAATACTGTAAAAGCAGTCCTGGATATCAATGACTGCGATATGCCAATTTTGGGGGATAGCTACGGGCATAGGCAAGCCAGGTTGTAATGAGCCCATCGGGAGCAAACAGGCATTTATAGCTCTGAGGTCTACGAGCATCCTCCATTTTCCTGATTTCTTCTTAATGACAAAAACTGGGGAATTATATGGGCTAAAGGAGGGTTCAATCCTATCATTCCTCAAAAGGGAGCCAACAATTTTTTGTAAAGCAGTGAGCTTCTCGGCTTTAAGGGGCCACTGCTCAACCCAGACCGGGCGGTTATTCGTCCAGGTCAGTTTCGGGGCGAAGCTCAAATCGAGAGTGGTCTCTATCCATTTCCCGGTAAGCAGTCCGGGGTTACTAAGGAGAGTTGCATTTGCGCAAGGACATCCCGCCCCCACAGAGCATAAGGCAGCTCGGGGAGACACAAAGGAGTGAACCTGCCTGCATTATCATCCACTGACCACGAGAGGGCACGAGCCGATCTCTGAGCTCTCTTGTTCCCCCCCACTCCCTGGACCGGCGTGGATGCAACCATCAAGGGCCATTCTTTCCTCCACTGATCCAAATTAATGACTGAACAATCAGCCCCCGTATCAATGATCCCTAAGATCGGATAATTCTCAACATGAATAATCAAAGTGGGACGGTTCAAAGTGATGGAACGAGCCCAATTCAATTGGCAAGGATGCTGGGATGAGGGGCCGAAGGGAAACGCCTTAGCAATGATCTGATCAGCCCGTATGGAGACGGGGGTGCAGTGTGGATTAAACAGGGTCAACACTGCCTCCACATCCTCTGCTACTTGGGTGGGGACCTCAAAGTCAGGAGAGCCTTCTAGGCCGGTCACTACAGTTGGGTGGAAAGGCAAATGGGCAGGGACTGTTATCGCCTCTCCAGGGGGAAGTGTAAAGATGGAGGGTTGTTTTCCAGGAGAGGCCCTGACTCTTACAAACTGAGGATAATTGCCGCCTAACGAGGATGGGGGAGGGGCCCTGCGGCTGGGCCCCTCCACCCGCCGTTTCCCTGCGGTTGAGATCCGGGGGAGACCCCGGTCTCCAAAGGGGCTTGTTCGCTGCCCTGTTTATTCTTGGCGCGACAAAACCGCGCTATGTGGCCAAGGCGTCCACAGTTAAAACACTTAGGAGGTGTTCCCCTGGAGGTGGCTTTGCACTGGGCCTTATAATGGCCGTATTGACCACATTGAAAACAAGCCTGCTTGCCGGGACCTTTCTGGGCTGACGAGCTGAGTTATTGTATAGCCGCCAAGAGGCTCTGTTCCCTCTCTGTATTCGAGACTGTCAATTTTTCCAGTGCCTGTACAAGCTGGCGGTCCCTATCCTGGGCAGTGCAAACCAACTGTGCAATCGGATTTTCCGGGGGCAGGTCCATTAACTTATCTATGACGTCCTCCAAGGGGGCCTCTGACGGCAGGGATGCCACCGCAGCTGCCTCCCTGGAGCGCAAGCCTTCCTTAACCAATTGCTTAATGAGTATGTCCATTCCAGGGCCGCTGCCTAGGGTCCTATGGACCGTCTCCTGAACTTGGTTAACAAAGGAAAGGGGGGTCTGATCAGGTCTTTGTTTCAGGCCGACTAATTTAGGGCCCCCTGTCATACCCTTGGTAGAAACCTTCTCCCAGGCCGCTATGTGTGCGGCCTTGACATCATCTAATTCTAACTGCCCATAGGCTGCCTGCACGGCCGGGTTGGAAAAATGGCCAGTGCCACAAATTAAGTGCTCAGTGTCTTGAGGGGCCCTGCCGGGTCTAAGTCGGGCCAAATGCCGGGCCTCCCTCTTCACCTGTGCCTGGAAGGCAAGATGCATAGCAGGGTCTAGACAGGACATAGCTAGCTCGTCAAAATCCCGCGGGGTCCAGGGGTGAGCGGTCACTAGGTTCATGAGTAGCCTCCTAACATAAGGTGAAGAAGGGCCATACTTAGTCACCGCCTCTTTGAACTCTTTCAGTGTCTTATATGGGATGGGAGAATGAGTACGCTGACCCGTAAGGGGATCAGTCAAAATGGGATAGACATCCCAAGAGGCGAAGTCCACCTCCGCACCCGCCTCCGCCGCCACACGGAGACTCCGCCTTATTAACCCATCTCCCTCACAAATATTCGCCTCTCGCCTTTTCTCATAATGAGGAGGCGGGGGCGGAGGGCAGGGAGGGGCGACATATGCGGAACTAGCAGCGAAAGACGGGGCAGGACAGTAATTGCCTGGCAAACAGGAGGTGCTTGGTGGCAAGGCGGAGGTAAAGGGCGCGGAAGTGGGGAGCACGCCCCCTGCATCCGTTTCCCCTTTGTTCTCCCATCTCTCCCTCCTCTCCCAACGTGAGGGAGTGTCCTTCCGGGTCCTTCTTCTCTCCCTCGATCCCTGGGCGCCATCTTGGCGCCCACTCCTTTTACCTTCATCTTCCCCTTCCGAACTGCTAGCGGAACTATCTGCCGCCTGATTCATTACCACAGCTCTTAAGTCCTCCCACGGATATTGACCGAAGCCCCCTGGGTCCTTCAATTCCTTATTCTTCCCTTTTTCTAACTCTGAATCTGACCCGGCTAATGAGGAGCCTACCTGTGTGGCCAAGGACCGGGAAGCGGCAATCGGAGAAGGATTCAATGCCGCGTCCACTATCTTAAAAACCGAAAAATCAGTGGGTGTTAGCGAACCAGGGCAGCCATTCTCAAAAGCTGCCATCTGCTGTCCCACAACTCTCCATCTATCGGCCTGTATGCCGACATGCCTGACCCAAGGGCATATGTCCCAGATCTTATCTAGAAACTCCCTACAGGTCTTAATGGGGATTTTTGCCCCCCTTTGGGCGCAGAGCTTATAAAGTTGCGCCGCTATCACCCCCTTCTCCTCCGGCCTAAATACAGGGATACTATGCCCTGTTCCCATCCTGTCCTCTTCCCGAGGCTGCCTGGCGACTGGAGCAGACCAGCTGCGTCCAGCAGGCCGTCCGCCAGCTAGTCGTCCCGAAGGGTCAGCCCCACGTTGGATGCCAAAATCTGTTGCGGGCGTTTGCCCTTACAACAGATCTAGACGACTAGCCCTACGGCCCTCTTACTTACCCATCCCGGGTCTTCGGTCGTCACCGGCCCCTCACGGGGAAAAACACCAGACAGAAGGCGGAGGAGTGAAGCGGGGTGGTTTATTCTTCAGCAGTTACATGGCGGAGAGAGAGAGAGAGCCCTCTCACACAAGAAAATATATAGCGAGTCCGAGCCAATCATATCGCAGTCTTACATTTATGGCCTTATATGGTGATCACCCCATGGCCTTATATGGAGATCACCCCATCAAGCTTATACATATTCATTTAAAGCAACCATGGCACCGCCCATAAACCCCTCCCCCTCCCCCATCAGTATGTTGTTGAGGACCACGGGCCAGTGAGACTCTGACCCTGATGACTGAATAAGCCCCCTCCGGTAAAGGGCTTGCGGCCATGCCTGGATCGGTTCCCTCCCTCCCGGGGAAGAGTTCAATCATGCAGGTGTGAGGATTGATCCTCCAGACAAGCAGGGTGTTTTCTCCCCTGCCTAGGGGACACAATGTCCACAGGGGAGCCATTAGGAAGTGTCCTATAAAAGGCTTGCATTTAGAACAATAAATGAGACTCTATTTTCCACCACTCTTTGAGGCTCTGTCTCTCTTTTAACTTGCAGCCTCTGGGTAGATAGCACTCTCAGTCCTGCTGGGGAATGAATAGCAGGACTCCCAATTCTCTCTCAGCCCTGCTGCAGGACGGCAGGGCTCCCCACATTCTCTCAGTTCTGCCATGGGAGGGAGGCTTCCCTGCCTTGGCCCGCCACAACTGGTGCCCAACGTGGGGCTTACATAAGGCACAGAAGCAATAGACCCCCCCCCCCCCAAACACACACACACAACCGACATCACAACTTGGGACCTTCATAGAAGCGACCCTGGACCAAGGCACTGGGAAGGCGGACCCAGGTGAAGAAAGGACAGGCCCATTGAGATGTAGGGAAAGGCCAAGTCAGTTTCACCCAGGAGGTTCCCCTTGGGCAAAGCAGGAGCCTGGGATGAGGTAAGAGGTAAGCTCAAAAGAACCGCACCCTGTACATTTATTTCCGCCCCCCCTTCCCCTTCCCTGAGCAAGCAAGCAATGACTGGAGGCAATTGCAGATTAAGCAGTCTAGCTGAGAGAAAAAAGTCCTCTCAAGCATAATGAAAGAGAAAGGACTTTTTGTCACACAGAACCAGATAAAGGAGTTTCCGGATTTGTTAGAAATTTCATGTCCATGGGAGGACACATTAAATCCTAAAAAGTGGGAATTAGCAGGGAAACAACTGATAATAGTATCACTCCACAGCAAAGCCAGAGAATTTCCCAGGACATTGCTTCCAGCTATGTAATGTTGTCAAATTGTGTTTAATCAAACCAGATTACAACCGAGAGGTGAAGAAGTTTGATGCAGGGATTCACGTAGAGGTAGAGGAGGAAGAAGAAGGAGAGGAGAGGAATACAAAGGGAGAGAAGGGCTGTTACCCAGCTGAGGCAGAAAGCTCTATGTAGTCTTCCGCTCCTCTGCTGTCTCCATGCCCCTTTTGTCAGAGCATACGCACCCGTGTCAGGGACATAGTCAAGCAAAAAGAGTGCAGTTCGCTCTCCCCCCTTGACAAAGCTATCCAACAAGCCATACTAAGGGGAGCTCAGAGAAAGGAGGGTCGAAAGTGCTTTAATTGTAGAAAACCAGGTCATTTGCAAGCACAGTGTAGGCAAAAGGGAAATAGCAAAAGGATACCCACTAGAGCTAGACCCTCCAAGCCTAACACCCCATGCCCAAAACGTGGGAAAGGTTTTCATTGGTCATCGGAATGTAGGTCTAGAAAAGCCTCAAGGAGCTCTTTGGACCCTACAACAACAATAGGGAATAGTTGCAGCCTTAAGCGGCCCCCCACGTTTACAGCGACAACAAATCCAGTGGGACAAAACCACTGGGGATCGAAGCTCTTGGGTGGCAATGTATGCAGAAACAAATTTAGAATTCGAACTAAGGAACTCCACTACTGCTAATAATAGTCTAATTGCATTAGCTCAAGGCCTTCCTGCAATTTTTAAGAAATGGGATATAGCAGCCTGCCTACAAGCCCATAAAAAAGGAGGCTTATAGAGGATGATCTTATGAATGTCGCTCCTTGAAAGCTCTTATGCAGTATAGACGAATTCTTGCCTGCATCAGCAACACTATAAGTTAAATGAGGGCCACATACTGAAGGCTGAGACAAACTGAGACTGACAGAATAACTTTGCAAACTTTATTTAGTTTGGGTTTTGTAATACACTAATTTTGTTACGTTAGGATTTTCCCAGCTTGCTAAAGGTGTATACTAAAAAGCCGGCACCAGAAAAGGTAAAAGTAAAGGCATATATGCTTGCCACCTGCACTTAGGCATTTCAGTTGAAAACTAAATAGCAAATCCATTTTAAGGTGGTTGGTATCAGTCGATCCTCCCTTCATGTGGTAACTCTTCCTATTTTTTCTGATCAGGAAGTCACAGTACTTGAATGTCAGTCACACCATTGTCCTAAAGCAGAGCACACCATTTTTACTGTGGGCATTCTCTCAGCACCCCCTGAGGCTGCAAATCAAGGTTTTACATTACACCTGTTTATCCTTCTGCCTTACTACATCAAAGGGTGTGGTGTCCTTGGATGGAGCTTCCCTCCTACACAGCCCAGGTAATCTTTACTTCCCTATTCCACAGCAAAGCTCCCTCTCTCCTTTCTTGCTTGACAGAAAACGAATTCCATTACAGGAATGTAGTATACAAATGTACACAAATATATACAAAACTGTATTCCACTACAGGTTCGAAAAGTGTAGGAGCAGTGTCTAGTCAGAATTAGAAAGAAATTTAAGTATGTAATAAAGAGAGGAGCTAGGTAGAAAATTTAAGGATAGGTAGAAATTAGGTGCATGAAAAGTGTGAACAAATATTTTGAGACTTTTAAGAGCTTGGGGATCCCTTTTTCTTTCCTTCAGATCAAAGAGACAAACGGATAAACATTTCACCATTTCTGCCCCACCCCACCCCCAGAGAAAAATTTTGTGTGTTCAGAATGCAACTATAAGTCAATTAAATTCATGTGAAGGACAGGAAGTGTTACTAATGATTCAATGCTGAAGATAGGTCAGAATTTGTTATACTGCTTGGTGTTTGGGCAGATTGGGACATTCTTTAGGATCTGATAAAAAAAAATGAGAAGTTTTTGAGCTCTAGTACAAGGGAGAAGAAATACGGCACCATTTTTGGCTTCTTTTTGCTAAAGAGTTCGGAACTCTCACTTTCAAGAAGGTTTTTTAGGGAACGGACATATAGGCACAGTTTAAGATACTTTGCAAAGATTCATGGAAGCCTCTTGTCCTAGACTAGAGCAGTAGAGAAAGTGCCAAAGATTAGTGGAGAGTTTCAGTTGCCCTCCCCAGTCTGGCAAAAGGGAGGAAGCATACTGAATTTATCAAGGACCCCTCCAACAACAGCCCTGAGGCACCCCGAAGCCCACACTTTAAATGAGTAAATAGACCTCTCCAATTCAAACCCCCAAATCAACAAGCAGGCTTTGTAGCCATGAGGAGAAGAGAAAAACCTCTACACCAGGCATTTATACCTTTACCTATAAAGAGGAGGCTACAGCTAAAACCATTTGGCTATCACATATGGAAATTATTACCTATGTTGCTTTACTGTTTAGTGCTAAAATTTTTCATTAAGAATTATTTACACCTAGGGGCGGCCCAGGTAGCACAGCGAGTAAGAGCACTGGCTCCAGTGTCAGGATGACCTGGGGATCGAATCCCGGGCTCAGACACTTAGCACCCACCCAGAAACACCTGGCTGTGTAACCTTGAACAAGTTACTTAACCCCAATTGCTTAGGGGTGGCCAGGTGGCTCAGCGAGTAAGAGCACCGGGCCCAGTGTCGGGATAACCTGGAGATCGAATCAAAAAAAAAAAAATTAGTTACAACTTTTCCATTTATTTTCTTCATAGAGGTTTGATGATCTTCTATGAAGCTTAAAACTTTTGCTTACAGGGAATATACTTTTAAAATTTCTTTTCAATCCTTAGTATGCTTTTTTAGGAGGCCTACTAAAACCCTCATTCCCACAACAATATATAGCTGAGGTAACATGAAGTGGGAGGGATTTCACTGTTTTGATCCAAATGTATGCTCATTTCACAACCTAAGCAAAAGTTAAGTAGTTTTCTGAAGTATCTCTTTCTTCCAAAATGAATACAATCAGAGCATAAACAAGCTTTGTGGAACAGGGATATATGTTTACTATTAGGAACTTCTTCTGCATACCAGCTTCCTGCAAATGCAAGCTACTACACTAATTCTAAAGATGATAAAATTATTAATACTCGATTTCTGATCAAACTACACCCCTTGATATTGCATCAGACAGCAAAAATTTAGTGTATATATGCCAACATATTGATACTGCTAAGCTTAAACATACACAGAATACAAAATTTCCTTTAAAATTACAAACCCTCATAGGAAAAAGGTCACGACTTATACGTATGTAACTCAGAGTGAAGCTCATTCTTTGTTTCTGGACCTCAACAATTCCATAGGAACAAGCTACACAGATCCTTAAAAAATTGCCTTCTACTTGTGTTGTCCTTATTTCTCTGCCACTTCTCACAGTTGCCCACAGGGGATGGACGTAACTTATTATCCTCCCTGTGGTAAAGTTCCTTTAAAAACAGAAAAGGGAGGAGAGGGGTGGAGCACCCTGTAATAGACCAGACGTGGAAAGACCTGGCCACAAACCTGGAAGGGGCTTGGGATAGTAATTACTTGGGGAAAAGGGTATGTTTGTATTTCCCCAGGTGATGAAGCCACTCCAATCTAGATCCCACAACGGCGTGTCTGATTGTTTACAGAACCTTCAAAGAATGCATCTGACACAATGAATACACTGCTGACCCCCTTCCAGAAAGAAAAGACACCCCTGCAACAGAATGACCCACTTGAGAGTGAAGAGCTGCATAGTCCTAACATCATTCACCCTGAATGAGCCAGCACCAAGATAAGCATAGCAAAGGGTGATCAAGAGTAACAACGAATGCAATGGGACTTAATAAAAAGCTGTTGCAGCCACTGACTGTTATAAACAATTATCAAGGGCATGCACATATGAACAATACCATTTACACCCATTTGGCTGTTTGTCTTTTCCTCCAATCTGCTCACCTCACCACAGAGAACACTATGGAATGCCACTTGTGTTCTGTGTCAACTTGCACAATGTATGAACCACACTATTGTTGGGAATGAGATTGTAATTCAAACTCCTTTTACCCTTCAAGTAGTGTTGGGTGGTTTGGTAGTGCTTATGATTGAATCCTTATGCTATTGGCGAGAAGGGGACAGTGAAAGAAGTGTATTTTGTGTATTGCTTGAACCTACTATTGGGTCTTCCGTGGTTCTTGCAATATCCATTGCCTCTCTGCAAATAGAAACCAAGACCACTGGATTAGTACATGGTTATATACATCACTTTCACCTGATTACATTGCATCTCTTTGCACTTTGCATTGTTCTCTATGTTGCCCATTGTTGGACTCACACTCTGCGTGAAGTCACCATCGACCTGTGCTGCCCACACTTGCAACAGAAAAAAGGGGGAGATGTTGAGGACCATGGGCCAGTGAGACTCTGACCCTGATGGCTGAATAAGCCCCCTCGGGTGAAGGGCTTGCTTCCAGGTCTGGATAGCTCCCCATCCCCCAGGGAAGAGTTCAAGCATACAGGTGTGAGGATTGATCCTCCAGACAAGCAGGGTGTTTTGTCCCCTGGCCTCGGAACACTGTAGTGTGCAATGTCCACAGGGGAGCCATTAGGAAGCATCCTATAAAAGGCTTGCATCTAGAACAATAAATGAGACTCTATTTTCCACCACTCTTTAAGGCCCCATCTCTCTTTTAACTTGCAGCCTCGGGGTAGATAGCACTCTCAGTCCTGCTGGGGGAATAGCAGGACTTCCAATTCTCTCTCAGCCCAAATGCCAATAGAGAGATGCACGTTAGGTGCAAGTAGGCCGTAGCATATTTCCAATGATAATCTACATGAAAGTCATGTCACAAGGAATGACAGTGAGGATATGAGTCAGTAAAAAAGGAGGTATATCAGTCATATAGTGGGAGTGAAGGAGAGCAGATGCACAGGTTCCATGATGTATTTGTACCCACTTAAAGAAAAATCTCAAGTACATTGGATCCTCTGTGGAGGATCTGTGGGGGGAATATAGACAATGATTACACCAAATGAAAAAGTGCATAGATTGTAATTCTGCATTAATGTATAGTCACATTTATGAGCTTACAGTCCTTTAAAATATAGACATATTAAAGTATTCCTTTCTGCTCCCTTTTCATTTTCATATTATTTGCTTTTTGAGATGAAGCATGACATAGTGGATAGGGTATGGGATTTGGATTCTGGAAAGAACTGGGTTCAAATCCTTGGTTTGGCACCATCTGGGTAAGTCACTTAATTTCTTTAAACTTCAATTTGCTAATTAGTAATATGAATCAAAGTTTATCACTGAAAATTTCGGAGGCCATCTAGCATGACCTGTACCCAATCAATAATGCACTCTCAACTCATGATGAAACATAATGCTTACCTCCTGATAAATAATTGATTCATAAGATGGATTGAGGCACATGTGCGTGCACACACACATGTGTATGAGCATGAGTGGTATGTGTATTTGAACATGGCCAATGTGGGAATTTGTTCTGCTTTATTTTTGTGGGGTCACATGAGCAACAATATATAGGACTAAACCTTTTTTTTAATCCCCACAACCTCTCAAACGTCTTCAAAACAGAAGTTACACACCAAAGATAAGGCAATTTCAGTTGTCTCCATGGTCTAGAATCCAAAAAGAGGTTAAAATTAACACCAACCCATGAAGGGACACCTACCTTTAGTTCACTCAGCACCTTTCCCCCATGCTACCAGCAGCAAGGCTGCACCAACAGACCCAAGGGCCTGACATAGACCCTTGAAACAAAATTCAACCCCATACTCCAACCCTTCCTTTCTTTCCATTGAGACCCTGGCTCTGGGCTGTGGAATTTCACTCAAGTCATCACAGATAGCTAATGCAGCAGTAGTCCATCAAAAGCAAAAACTTTCTGGGGGCCACAATAGACAGCCAGTTCCAGGAAAGACAACCCTGTAGCACCAATGCTGTAGCCTTCTGAAATGCCAGTGCCAGGCCAGAGCCCTGAGGAATATAAATAACAGGATAGGACCCCAGGACAGGATATAAGGTTTGGGGTGTGGAGAAGGGCAGTGCTCTACTACACCTGAGAGAAAGAGCATCCAGCTGAAGCCTTTCCTGTGCATCAAAAACTCACCTGGGGCAGAGACTTCCTCTAGTGAACCATAAATCACCCGGGAGGCTGAGATGCTTTGAGATCTAGTCCCTGAGAAAAGAACTACAAGATGGGACAGAGTCAGAAAGTGAGCAAAAGGGAAAAATCAGGGTGAAGAAAGACTGATGTTACCAAAGATTTCAGGAAGAAGAAAACACAGAGAACGTGAACATAAGCAGATAAATTAATAGGGAAAACATCGACAACACAAGGAAATATAGCCTCTGGATCTAATAAACTAGTTTAGCGTCTATGAATAAATCCTGCAAAACAAAGCAAAACAATGCAACTCTTGATGAGAAAGAAGATCTTTTGGAATGTGAAGAGAACATGGAACTCCTTGCACCAAAGTAAAAAATAGAAAGTCAAAGCTTAAGAATGGAAATATACAGAAGTGAGGGACAATGTAGAAGAAAAGAAGCAAAAATAATAACATGAAAAAATATGCTCACTATGCAAGTTAAACACAGTGATCTCAAAAACATGATGCATGGAAACAATCAAAGGATCATAAGTCTTCCAGAAGAACATGAAAGAACAAAAAACCCTTAACACCATAATTCAGGAAATAATAGGAGATAACTGCTCAGAACTTCTGAACATAGAAAATTGAATACCAATTGAAAGAATTCATAAATCACCTCCAGAAAACCAAAAATTCCAAGGCACACAGTGTTTTAACTTAACAATTGAATTCAGGAACAAGTTCTCCAAGCTGATCAAGAGAAAGACCATGTACAAAGGAAAGGAAATTTAAATAACTTAAAGCTATTCTGCATCCATCAGAAAACATACAGGTGAATGGAATACTGTGTTCCCAAGAGCAACAGCACTCCAGCACTCCGGATATAGCCCAAAGTTACCTACCCTACAAATCTGACCTTAACCATAGATGAAAAAAGAGGGACATTGACTAATAAAGAAGCATTTGAAAACTTTTTTTTCTAAAGAAACCAGAACTAAAACATTATTTGCTTCTTACACACCCCCAAACAACAGAAATACAAGAGTAGTGAATAAATGTAACAGTTACAGAATAACAAGAGAAAGACAGAGACTTAAAGAAAAAATTGTATACAAGGAGATAGGGATGAAGGTAGAAATCCAGTAGAGGCAAGAATGAAGAGGCGGGCCTAGGGCATTATGAATAAAACCTGGACACACCCTGCCTATGGGTGAGGTGGGACTACATTACAACATAGGAAGTACATGAAAGGGGAGAGGGGGGCAGAGCAAAGGGCTAGAGAGAAATGTATGAGGCTGCCCAGGTCAAATCGAGGATTTAGCAATGAGGGAAAGATGACCCCTGTAGTCTCAAAAAAGAAAAGCCAAAGGAGAGTTAGTGAGGAATGGGAGGGAATGATTGAAGGGAGATAGGGACCTTGCACTGAATATGATCTAGAGTATTTGGTGTTTGAAAAATTCAGCTCTTGCTTCCTTTTCTGGACCTTTTAGCACAGTTAGGTCTCAGGTGTAATAGCTGCTCAACAAATCCATATTGAATTTAACTGAATTATAAATTAAGCCAACTACGCTGAGCCTTTAAATTTTTCTATGAATACTTTCAAATATTTTGTCTGAATTCTTCTTTGTAAATATTGAGACTATATACTAGCAGAAATATGCTAGCAAGAAACTGTAAACATGACAAAAACATAATAGACAACTTCTGATTTTTCCTGTAAGATGTTTAAAGAAATGGCTTTATGATGATGTGATTTTCTACCCAATATCAATATTCCTCAAATTGTATAAATTTTTGTCACAGAAAAATTCAAAATGTGCTTTAGAACTTGAGATTTTCCTCTCCATGTAGCCTGTCATATATTTCTGTAGTTTTTATGTGTAGGGAAAGGGATTGTCAATCAGATAACTAAGTAAATTTCTCCTCCCCCAAAAGAAAAGTGTCATCCATTTATACTAATTCATTTCTGACCTCTTTCAAAAATATAACTCATACCCATTTTATCCCTCTGAGTCTTTGATGATCACATAGTTGATTTGTACTCTCAATGAAAAATGTCTATCGTATTGCCACTCATTCATAATGGTCACATAGGATAGGTGTTAGTTACCCATGTGATTGCAGTCAATTTTTATTATAGACTCTGTTTGCTACCTAACTTTAAATTGTTAAAGAATATTTGCGTGGATTACCAGGTAGGGAAGAAAATTCAGGTGGTAGCTTTCCAAACACACTCATTTTTATCTCATTAGCATAATTAAAAGCCATGGACAAGTCATTAAACTCCTGTTTATTCAACAGGACTTGCAAGCGATAACATTTGTAAAATTTTGTGGAGTAATCTCTAAATTGATAATTAATTATCAACTCTTATTGTGTGCTTATTCCATCAGTGGCACTGGGAGATTAATTTATTTCATACAAAATCAACTATTGTTGATATTTCTAGCTGTATAATCAAATTTTTAAGAAACAGAGTAGTTATAAAAGAGGTATTAGAATGAATAAGTGGATTGTTTTACAAATTTGTTTTCTAGCAGTTTATACCCATTTTCTCTACCACTTATGACAGAAGAATATGACCCTCAATTATTAATATATTTCATTTTACATTCTATAATGCCTTTCACTTATAATATTGTATATCATTAATTTAGGGCAATTCAACTTGGGCTTAATAAAATAGACATTGATTTGCCCAGTGAAGTAACTTTATTTTTTTAGTTTCATTTTTCCCTTAATAGTATTTTATTTTTTCCCAATTACATGTAAAGATAATTTTCAACATTTGTTTTCATAAAATTTTGAGTTCCAAATTTTTCTCTCTCCCTTTCTCCTTCTCTCCTTCCCTTCCCTCCCCCCTCCCTAAGGCAGCAAGTAATTTAAGTTATACATATACAATCATATTAAACATATTTCCACATTAGTCATGTTGTGAAAGGTAGCAAAAGGGAAAAACCAGGAGAAAGAAAGAACTAAAAACAACCAAAAAAGTGGAAATAGTGTGCTTCAATCTGCATTCAGACTCCATAGTTCTTTCTCTGGATGTGGATAGCATTTTCCATTACAAGTCTTTTGGAGTTGTCTAGGATCATTGTATTGTTGAGAAGAGCAAAGTCTATCATAGTTAATCATTGCACAATGTTGCTGTTGCTACATACAAATTCTCCTTGTTCTGCTCACTTCACTTAGCATCAATTCATGTAAGTCTTTCCATTTTTAAAAAATCTGCCTGCTCATCATTTCTTGTAAAACAATAGTATTCCATTATATTCATATACTACAACTTGTTTAGCCATTCCTCAATTGATTGGCATCCCCTCAATTTCTAATTCTTTACCACCACAAAGGAACTGCTGTGAATATTATTGTACATGTTGGTCCTTTTCCCTTCTTTATGATTTTTGGGGGATATTGCTGGATCGAAGAGTATGCAAAATTTTATAACCCTTTGGGCATAGTTCCAAATTGTTGTCCAGAATGGTCAGATCAGTTCACAACTCTACCAATAATGCATGAGTGTCCCAATTTTTCCCTGGTCTTCTCCAACATTTATCATCTTCCTTTTCTGTCACATTAGCCAATCTGATTCATGTGAAGTGGTACCTCAAAGTTGTTTTCATTGACATTTCTCTAATCAATAGTGATTTAGAGCATTTTATATGATTATAGACAGTTTTAATTTCTTCATCTGAAAACTGCCTGTTTATATCCCTTGACCACTTATCAATCAGGGAATGACTTGTATTCTTATAAATTTGACTCAGTTCTCTATATATTTTAGAAATGAGGCCATTATCAGAAACACTGCCTGTAAAAATTGTTTCACAGCTTTCTGCTTTCCTTCTAATCTTGGTTGTATTGGTTTTGTTTGTGCAGAGACTTCTTAATTTAATGTAATCAAAATGATCCATTTTGCATTTCATAATGTTCTCTATCTCTCGTTTGGTCACAAATTCTGCCCTTCTCCATAGATCTGACAGGTAAACTCTTACTTGCTTTCCTAATTTGCTTATGGTCTAAATCATATACCCATTTTTATCTTATTTTGGTATAAAGTGTAAGATGTTGGCATATGTCTAGTTTCTGCTAGTCATAGCAGAAGTATTTGAGGTAACTTTAAGTCAACATAGGGCACAGTGCTTATTTAAGTACTTCTAGAACCATTTGCAATTTTAATAAATAGCAATAATTTGATATAATGGAAAAGCATGGACTGACTTAAAAGAACGATGATATGTTCGGAGAAATAACAAAATTCAATTTTCACAAATGTGGCTAAGGAAGAAACAATAATTTACAAAATACTAAGGAACTGATTATTAAGATAAATAATGTGTAGCCTTATTAGAAATTAAAATATAAAACCAATAGTAATAAAAATTGTGCTAACTATGAAGTTTACTGATTTTTGTCTTAATTTTATTTTAACATCATTTTATACAAATGCAAATTAGCTATTATAATGATAAATTTAGATCTATATGTTTTTATTCCTATGATTGTCAAGTTTCCAATAAATAAAAGCCAAAATCCTTTTACTCAATGAATAAATAATGCTAAGGGCCTACTATGATAGAAGTATATGCTAATTTTATTGTTGAATTTAATTGAATTCTTGAATAGAGGTATTAGAAAG
The DNA here is from genome assembly GCF_028583685.1 of Petaurus breviceps papuanus. Classification (NCBI taxonomy): domain Eukaryota; kingdom Metazoa; phylum Chordata; class Mammalia; order Diprotodontia; family Petauridae; genus Petaurus; species Petaurus breviceps. The sequence continues at coordinate 578,238 of NW_027186523.1, read as the reverse complement.
ACCAGGTGAATATCTGGTCCTATTAGAAAAAAGTTATCAAGAGTTTCCCAAGATACATCCAAATATACATGTTATTATTTTCAGTCCTTTTGGAATGATACTAAAGATAGGACAGTTATTGATAACTCTCAGTCTAATGTTACAGCTTTTCAATTACCTCACAAATCACAAAAAGTTTTATATCTAAATTATCAGTAATTATTAGTCAAATAGCACATGCATATAATTTAAAATAAATCATATGCATATATTAGAGTACATAATTATTTTTTATTGATAGAGATATGCCATCAAAAATTTTGTAGAACATTGCTTTAGATTACTGCAATAGTCTCCTAATCTCTTCTCTCTATATACAATTCCTCAAAAAGCTGCCAAAATAATCTTCCTACAACATTTTCTTGCTGTTGCATTGATTACAGTCATGTCCAACTCTTCATGACCCCATTTGGGGTTTTCTTGGCAAATATAGTGGAGTGGTTTGCCATTTACTTTTATAGCTCATTTAACAGATGAGGAAATGGAGGCAGAGTTAAATGACTTGGTCAAGGTCATACAGTTAAATAAGTGTCAAAGACCAGATTTGAACTCATGAAGATCAGTCTTTCTGACTGTAGGCCCAGCATTCTATCCACTGTACCACCTTGCTACCTCTTCTACAGCATATGTCTGACCATATCACTCTCCTACTCAAGAATCTTATGCTATTACCTGTTTCTTCTAGAATAAAATGCTAATTCTTCATCTTGCTATTAAAAGTCCTTCACAACCAGGTTCCAGACTGCTTTTTCAGACTTATTTCATATTACTCCATTCCACACATTCTATATTTCAATCTAAATGACCTACTTGCTGTTCCTCAAACTCAGCATTCCATCTCCTTCCTCTACACATTTCCATAGTCTGCTCACTATACCTGGAATGCATCCATTCTTCACTTCTGTCTCTTATAAAATGTAATCTCTTTCTTCCTCTTCCAGCTAGAAGCCTTTCCTAATCAAACTAGTTGTTAGTGTGCCCTGTGTTCTGAAATTATCTTGTAGTATCCAACTGTGCAAAGCAAACTCCTTGGCAGGGTCTGTTTTCCCCCCACTCTCACTGCCCAGTACTTAGAACAGTGCCTTTTAAATTCTAATAAATGCTTGTTGAATTTAGTTGAATGATCTGGGACTTGGAACATGGTTTTGCTTGACATATTTTTATTCTTAACAGTTTGTAGATAAATGTTCCCACCATTTCCTTTAGAAGAAATTGAATTTGCTAAGGATCCAGGAGAGTTAGGACTCATTATTATAAGACTCGGTATTCATGAATACTTCATTAGTGACTCTTATTTATGTAAATTGTTCCTCTGTTCTGTGTGTAGGACTTAAGTCTTTCAAACAAAGAAATGGGTTTTTATTGTAAAGAAAGATGTGTTACAAAAAGATTTGTATTACTGCACTCATTTCACTTGCAGTGTGAAAAAAATAATTCACCGTTTGGCTTAGATGGATAGCCACCATTTTGTGGGGCATTCAATGGATGTGGAACTGAACATAAAAATGATAATTTTGTCCATAGGAAAGCAAGCTATAGCACAAGATAAAATGGGGAGACTAGGAAAAATATTGTATTGGAAGAATTTTCTGTTTAATCTAAGTAACTGTTTAGCAACTAAAGGGATGGACTCTTACTACTCCTTTCCTATAAATTATCATCAATATATTTATCCACGGTCATTTTCAAAATGGCAACCTAGCTCACATAATTACATTTTCTACTTCTATGAAACATTCTCAAACAAAGATAGACCATTATAATGTCCCCTTGTAAATAATCTGGCTAGAATATTTCATCATTATGACCAAAGGGGAAAAAAAACCCCAATGTAAAGGACATAGTTCAGGTAGAATGTATACTTTGCTCTTACCAACAAGGAAGGACTGAAATGATAAAAAGTCCCAAATAGATTGATTTCAAGACAATCAAATCATTAACTATTCTTTTATCACCTGGAGTTTATCCCTAAAGATATTTGGAATAAATGGATGACTCATAATCAATAAAATGTATGGTATATGCCCTAGTGCCTGTATATCTTCTTTCCCAATTACATGTAAGATAGTATTAATAATAGTATGTATGTAAATATAATTTTAAACTTTGAATTCCAGATTCATTCCCTTCCTCCCTTGTCACCCACCCTTACTGGGAAGATAAGCAGTTCAGTATAGATTGTACATGTGTAGCTAAGGCAAAACATTAACATAGTAGATATATTGTAAAAGACTGACTATATTTCCCTCCCTCCTATCCCACCACCCACTTGTTCTATTCTCTACTTTGATCCCATCCCTTTTCAAAAGTAAGTGCTTCCAACTTTCCTCCCCCCTGCCTAGCCTGCCCTCCCATCATCCCCCCTCACATCCCCTTCCCCCCTACTCTCCTGTAGAGTGAGATACTCTATTTAGTGTGTATTTCATTCCTTCCCCAAGCCAAATTCAGTGAAAATAAGGTTGACTCATTCCCTTTTGCCTTCCTATTCTTCCCCCACATTGTAACCCTTTACCCTTGCCTCTTCTTTATGAGATAGTTTACCCCATTCTGTCTCTCTCCATCTCCTCTCATTATATTCCTCTCTAACCTCTTAATTTCCCCTTTTAAGTATTATCCCTTCCTATTAAATTGGTCCTGTGCCCTCTATCTATGTATACCTGTAAGCATATATACACACATTCACACATGTATTCGTATATACACCCATATACCCTCCAATATAGACACACACAAACATATATATATATATATATAATTCCCTTCAACTATTTTCATACTGAGAAAAGTTTCAACAATTACAATTATCGTTTTTCCATGTAGGAATATTAATAGTTCAACTTTGATCAGTGGCTTATGATTTCTTTTCCCTGTTTACTTTCTCAAGCTTCTCTTGTTTCTTGTATTTGGATGTCACATTTTCTATTCAACTCCGGTTTTTTCATTAAGAATGATTGAAAGTCCTCTATTACACTGAATGACCGTATTTTCCCCTGAAAGATGATGCTCAGTTTTGCTGGGGAGGTGATTCTTGGTTTTAATCCTAGCTCCTCTGCCCTCTAGAATATCCTGTTCCAGGCCCTTTGATCCCTCAGTGTAGAAGCTGCCAGATCCTGAGTTATCCTGATTGTGTTTCCACAGTATTCAAATTGTTTCTTCCTGGCTACTTGTAATATTCTCTCCTTGATCTGGGAATTCCAGAACCTGGCTATAATATTCCTAGGAGTTTTCTTTTGGGGATCTTTTTCAGGAGGTGATAGGTGTCTTCTTTCAACATCAATTTTGCCTTCTGGTTCTAAAATATCAGGGCAATTTTCCTTGAGAATTTCTTGGAGGATGATTTTTAGGTTCTTTCCCTGATCATGGCTTTCAGGTAGTCCAATAATTTTTAAATGATCTCTCCTGGATCTATTTTCCAGGTCAGTGGTTTTTCCCATGAGATATTTCACCTTGCCTTCTATTCTTTCATTTGTTTGGATATGTTTAACATCATCTTGATTTCTCTTAAAGTCACTAGCTTCCCTTTGCTCCAATCTAAATTTGAGGGAACAATTCTCCTCATTGAGCTTTTGAGATTCTTTTTCCATCTGGCAAATTCGGCTTTTCAAGGCATTCCTCTCCTCATTGCCTTTTTGAGCCTCTTTTGCCAATTGACTCAGTCTGTTTTTTAAGGTGCGATTTTCCTCAGTCAGGCTTGTTGACTTTCATTTCATAATTTTCTTGCATCGTTCTCATTTCTCTTCCCAATTTTTCCTCTACTTCTCTTATCTGCTTCTTTAGGTCCTCTATGGCCTGTAACCAGCTCATATTTTCCTTTGAAGCTTTTGGTGCAGGAGTTCTGACTTCACTGTCTTCCTCCTTTTCCATGCTTTGCTCCTTTTTGTCCCCAAAATAGGAGTCTAATGTTGGATTGCTCTGCTTGATTTGCTTCCTTTGCCTGCTCATTTTGCCCCTCAGTCATTTGATCCCTGGGCTTTTTGCCGCAGTAGGACTCTGCCACCAGACAGGGGAGCTTTTGTCCCAAATGCTGGAGTTTTCTCAGCTGCTGGAGGTATAGTTGGGTGCCCTCTCTGAGGCCTCCACATGCGCTGACAAGCTGGTCACACACCCCAGGACCCCCACCCAAGACCGCAATCCAGATCCAAGCAGGTGAAAGCAAGAGCAATTACCCCTCAGACCAGTGCTTGGTCCCCCTACACTCTGCAGGCCAAGAGCTGAAGCTGCAACATGGCACTAGCACAGCGTCTCAGTGTGACTTCTCACCCTGGGGGCAAAAGCCACACATTCCCACCTACTGGGTCCCAAAGTCCAGTCTGCACTGACCTCTCACTTTGTCCTTAGCATCTATGTGTTGATGGAAACGGCCACAGCTGCTGGTGATCTGGAGTCCCTCTGGCCGTTGGCTGGTCAGGCCCACCCTGGGGCTAAAACCTCTGGCTCATGTGGGCCTGGGCTCGGCTCCCAGAGTGCTGGGCTGGCCGATTCCTGCTGGCCTGCCAGGCTGTCCTCTGCGAGAGGTTAGCTTCTCTGTGTCATTTTGTGGGTTCTCCAGCTCCAAAGTTTGTTTAGAGTCCCCTTTTGCATGGATTGGGGAAGGTGGAAGCCAGAGCCCAGAAGAGGTCCTGATTCTACTCCTCCATCTTGACTCTGCCCCTTTGGATCTGAATTTTCAATCAGGTCCAAATCCAAATCCAACTAATTGTACTATTGTAGCCCTTACCTCCCTTCCATACAAATACTACAGCAATCTTTATTTGCTAAAATATGTACTATATCTACAGCATCCCCTTCATCTGCTAGTTTAATACACCTGACAGTAATTGAGAAGGAGAAGAACACCCTCCTCCATGCTTCCCTCTGCTACCACACATAGGCAGATGGCATGTGCAATGTGGATTTATTTGAATGCATCAGCAGCAGCTGTTCCCTGTGGCCAACATGGTGGACAGGAGCCTTGTTCTGGCTACAGCATCCTTCTCTGCTCCTTGGATTCCAGATATCCTGCAAGAAGTCTCTCTCAAGGGCAAAGGAAGGCAGAGGAGATCTTGTCTCTTTCTATCATTACTCCATTATATGTTTTTCTATCCACAGTACAGACTCTCCAAGGCAGCACTTCCTTCCTATCCTCTCTCAAGGCTTCTTGCCCATTACAAAAATAGGTGCCCTTGAAACAGTGAAAGGGAAAGGGCAAGGAAACTTCTCTGCTCCTTAAATTAATCGCACCACTTGAATATAATAGGACACGTAGGAAAAATACTGATTTAAAAAAAAAACCAATATGTTCTGGATTTTTCCACATTTCACTTAATCATTCACTTCAAGATTATTTTATCACATTTCAATTGGATAATAAAATGTGTGTGTTTGTGGTGTGTGTATGTGTGTGTGTGTGTGTGTGAAGGTGGATGTGAAAGTAGAAGAATAAGAAACTCTCAGTGGGAGAGAAAATGTGAAATTCCCACTCCACTCAGTTAGATCTTAAACATAGCTCTGAACAAAACCTGATGAACTGAATGCAATAATTTGGACTTAGAGGACTCTGTCCATAAGAGAAAGGGACAAAAGAGTTATCCTAAAATGTAGAGAAAAGCTCTACCCATTATTGAATTATGTGTTCCTTGAGAATAATGGCTATCTTTTACCTTTCTTTGTGTCCCTGGCACTTATCATAGTACTTGGGACATAGTGGGTACTAATGAGAGCTTTTTGACTGACTGCTGTTAGTTCGAATAGTGACTGGCCTAGGAGACAGAAAATTTGCATCCAAGTTCTGGTTGCTTGGTCTTCGACAAATTATTTTTCAGTTCTCTTGATACTCAATTTCCTTACCTATAAAACAAGAATAATAAAGCTTGTCTTATTTGTTTCACAAAGCTGGATTAAGGATTAAATGAAGTAACACTCGAGAAAATGGTTTGAAAATTACAAAATGATGCATAAAAATAAGGCACTATTTGAAATGAATGATTCTCTTTATTGGCATATTACTATTTCAGGGCACAATAAATTACATTGCTCATTACTTGTGCTCTGTAGTTCCAGGCAATTTCCATTTTCACTCCCCATAACAATAAATGTTTATAACCTTTCAAAGTGCTGGCAAGGAGAGAGCTCTAGAGAATGACTACCCAACTCTAATGATAGTAGAAAGAACACTGACTCTGGTATTGGAAGACCCAGCTTTGAATTTCAATTCTACTTCTAACTACCTGAATGACTTTGGGCAAATCTTTTAACCTCAGAGGGCCTCAGTTTCCTCACCCATGGAACTAATGTTTCAAAACAACTTTCAACTCACATATGTTGAGGCTCATAGCTAGGCACTTTTCATTAATAAATCATCTCTCTGGCTTTTTTCTTTTGCCCCCACCAAGATAATTTTGGGAACATTTAAAAATATTTTGTTTTAATTATTCAAGATTCATCTTCTCATCTTCCCAACCCAACTCTCAACCCCTCATGGAGAATATAAGAACAAAACCCATTAGAAATATATATACACACACATAATATGTATGTATGTAGTCAATCAAAACAATTTTCTATATCAATTATGTCAAAAAATGCCTCATTCTGCTTTCTAAGTTCTTCTCCTTTCTCTCTCAAGGTGGGTAGCATGTTTCAACATTAGTCTTCTGGAATCCTAATTAGTCATTATGCTAATAGAATTCAGCACAGTAGTATTCTGTCACATTTATATACCATAACTTGTTCATCTGTTTTATAGGCACCCCCTCATCCTCCCATTCTCTCCAATTTCCCTGTTAAGTGAAATATAGTTCTGTACTCAACTCTGTGTGGGTGTATTCTCTCCTTTGATTAGTTCAAATGATAGAAGGATTTAAGTGTCACCCACTCCCCCAACCTTTCCTTCTTGTTAATATAGTCTTCTACTTATGCATTCCACTTATGTTAAATAATTTCTCCTATCTTTCTTTAACCTTTTTTCTCTTAGTCTATTCCCCTTTGTCATTCTTCTTTTAAGATGATCAAAACATAACAGAACAACTCCCAGGCCTGCTGTCTTACATAACTTCTTCAGGCTTCTAAGGGGGTATATGTATCATCTCTTAATAATAGAATATAAACAACTTGTGATTGTTTATTCCCTTATCATCATTTTTTAATATTTCTTTTGACTCCTATATTTGTATATCAAAGTTTCTATGAAGCCTTTCTAGTCTTTTTATAAGAAATTCTTGGAAGTCCTCAAATTCATTAAAAATCTGCTTTCCCTGCTTGTTTGATTAGACTTAGTTTTTTTGGGTAAGTTGTTTTTGGTTGTAAGCCTAGATATTTTTCCCTCTGAAAGAACACATTCCAAGCTCTCTTTTATTTTGTAGCAGTGACTGCTAAATTTTGTGTGATTCTGGTTATGGTTCCTGGTTACTTGAATTTTTTTTTTCTGTATTCTTGCTGCATTTTTTTTTCTGACCTGGAAACTTTTTTAGCTATAATGTTCCTAGAAGCTTTCATATTGGAGTTTCTTTCAGGAGGTGAACAGTGTTTTTTTTTTTCTATTTCTTCTGACAGTTTTCTTGAAGTAAGATGTATAGGCTCTTTTTTTGTCATTTCTTTCAGGTAGACCAATGATTCTTAAATTATCTCTCTTCTGTTTATTTTCAGGTCAGTTGCTTTTGCTATGAGATGCTTTTATGTATTCTTTATGTATTTTTTAGTCTTCTGGCTTAAATTTTTTTTTATCTCATGAAGTCATTCACTTATATTTGGTCATTCTAACTTTCTGGGAGTTTCTTGGGTAAGATTTTGTGTCATACTGTTATCTTTCTGATTACTTTTTTTTCCATAAGTCACAATTCTTTCCAATCTCTCCCTCCTCAATGCACTCTCATTTGATTCTAAACTTAAAAGAAAATTCTTACTTTGTCTCTTGTAGGAGCTCAAGTTGAACTCATTTTCAAGTTGTTTCTTTCTTGTAAATTTTGTAAATCTTTGTAAATCTTGAAAATTTTCAATTTTCTTGTAGATATTTGGAGTCATTCTCTTCTTCTGGGTTTTTGTCTCGAACATTCCTGTCACCACACAGCTCTTTAAGGCAGGAATCCTTTTTGTTTGTTCATTCCTTCAGCTTACTTCCTAGCTTTGGATTTTATGTTAGGGCTGAGCTATTTACACTTTGGGAGGGGATATTTGAATTAAGCTTGTGTTTTCTTGAGTTTATTTTGCAGCTTTATTCGGGGTATTTAGTGAGAGTTCATCTGGAACTTCAACTGAGTGCTTCCCAAGGTGACTGTTCTAGGATAAAGTTCTATCACCATCTTCACTACCTTCCTAGGATGTACTCAGCAACTTTCTGATCTGGGTTTGATTTGGGGCTATAAGCCTTGTCTCTGGTTGAGGCTCCAGTAGACTACTACTGGACTCAGATATTATCAGCCAACTATAGAACTCTGTAGGTTTAGAGTGACAAAAATGTTGGCTCCTCTGTGACCTGGAATTCCTGACCTCATTACTCCTCTCAGACTTTAGACTAGACTGGAACTGAGACTTCTGTAGCAGCAAGCACCCCAAGCGTCCTCAGGGTTTGCTGCCACCACAGGTTCTTGGATCTGCTTTGATAAAGGAAAGCAACTCAAAATGGGTTAACAAGCTTACTTTAATCAGTCAAACATATATCGTTTACCTCCTTCAGGGGAAAAAGCACCCTGAACTTCAAAGTATACAGGCAGAATTATCAAGACAGAAACAGATCAAGTAGACAGCTTTTCAAACTGTCCAACCATTACATCCATACCAAATCAACATCTGGGTTTCAACATCTGGGTTTTTCAAAGCCGGGGGGCTCCGGACAACGGCTTCCCAGAATCCATATCAAATCACAGAACACTTCTCAAAGTGAGCCCCAAAACAAAGCTACACATCAGGGCTTATATAGCCTTCTCCTGGCTCAGAGAATGTAACAACCTTATTGACTCACTGGCCAATCAAGAAGTATCTACAGAAAAACAAGCCTCCCACCCCAGGCTCCAGGTGCACTTTAGCCTAGGGGCAGGGAAGATCTTCCAAATTTGCATTCCCATTACATTCAGCCCCAAAATCTTTCATGCCCATAGCATAGTCAATTTACTTTTGAATTAGCACCAAACATCTCTTAGGTCACATTTTCGAGATACAGAACTAAAGTTACCAAAGTAGCCACTGGGCCTTAAACAAACACAAAGTGCATTACCACTTCAATTCAAAACAAAAATCCAAATAAAATTTCTCTGGGGGGGGGGTGTCCTTCCCCTCACAGCTCCAGCCCCTGCTTCCAAGTACAGAGAGGGGGCTGGGCAACAAAACCAACAAGGTGAGGTTCTTGGGGGTCCAAGGCACTTCATCCCACCCACCATAGTCACAAGTCCATCCTCCCCCAGGGTCCCAAACTGTGGGATGCAACAAGGAAACACATTCAGTGCCCCTGCTTTGCTGCTCAGCTCTTATCTTTTCCTGTGGCTGAATTCCGAACTCCTGGGTTCCTTCTCCTCCCGCTCAGCGAAGTCTTCATGCAGGCCATTCTTCTCTCCTGCTCCACGGCTCCACAGAGTCACAGCTACCACAACTGGGAAACAAACAATTATCCCAGCTCCCATACTTTCCTTTTACTCTGCAGATCCTGTTCGTGAGGCCATTTTGTAGCAGCAAGCACCCCAAGCGTCCTCAGGGTTTGCTGCCACCACATGCCTATAGTTACCATTACACAACTGCAGCATCTTGCTTCTAAACTTGGTCCTCAGTTTACCCTGAGCCTGTGACCCAGAATTTGATAGCACATTACATAGGTATCAGTTGGCACTAGTGTCTGCAACCTGCAGACAGTTCAACCCCTTCGTGTGGGTATAGGCTGTCTTTTTTGCCCTCGTACACAGCTTTGGTCCTTTTTGGGTTCCTACTCTGGAATGTTCTACAATTTTGTTGTTGTTCAGCTGTTTCAGTAGTACCTGATTCTTCATGACCCCATTTGAAATTTTCTTGGCAAAGATACTGGAACAGTTTGCCGTTTCCTTCTCCAGCTCATTTCAGAGATGAGGAAACTAGGACAAACTGGGTAAGTGTCTTGCCCGGGGTCACACACTTAGTAAGCATCTGGGGTCAGATCTGAACTCAGGAAGACAAGTCTTTCTGACTCTAGGCCCAGCACTCTATCCACTGAGCCACTTAGTTGCCTTCTCCCAACATTTTGCATAGCTGTTTCTATCTAGACCACATCCTCACTGTCTGCAAACCTGTTTGAAACCCTATGAAAACCTAAGCTGGAAAAATGATTCACTGTGATTTTTCATATGATTTCCCAATTAGGGATCAATCTTGGTACATTTTTCTAGCTCTCTGGATTTGTGGTGGGGAGTTCTGCTGTACTTTTTTCTGCTACTCTGCTATCTTGGCATTTTTGTGTATTTTTACTGGCTCTACCCCATGCTTCCCTTCACCTCCTGGCTTCCCTGGCTTCCTTCAAGTCTTAACTAAAATCTCACCTTCTGCAAGGATCCTTTCCTGGTCCCTGTTAATGCTAGTGTCTTCCCTCCTAGATTACTTTCTGTCTACCCTGTTTATATCTTGTATGTCCATAGTTATTTGCATATTGTCTCTCCCAATAGGATGGAAGCTCCTTGAGGACAAAGTCTGTCTTTTGCTTTTTTTTTGTATCCCCGGTGATCAACACAGTTCCTGTCACATAGTCAGTACTTAATAAAAATGCTGGTCAAGTGACTATATCTATATTAAAAATGAAAGTTGTAGAATCTATTATACCTTTTTTTCTGCAGCTGAATCTCTAATCGGTCCATCAAAATGTTCCCTTGCTAATTATCAAAATACATAGTAGATGATGTTCTATCAAAATGCTCTTCTATTCTTTGATGGATTTATACGCAAAAATGTCTGGGTTCTTTTGTCCAAAATGACTGCCTGAATGCAAACAGAACACTCAATTCCTACTACTAAAACAAAAATCTGAAATTCACACTAGATTGAATTATAATAAAGAAAGCCAATAATGAACTATGACAGGTTGCTTCTTCTACCCCAGGGCTACATCAAAAATCAACTAAAGGTCCATGGACCCATGGAAAGGGACCTACCAGCAAACCAGCACCTATGCTTAGGCCAATAAAATCATAGTCAATCAACCCAATCAGAGATGATCCAGAAATATTTGTAGAATGCAAGGTTCTATGTCCAAGGGAGTGGCAGGGGAGGAGGGCTTCCTCAAGAAATTCTGATGGAAGGAGGATTCAGAAATACGTAGGGTAGTCAGAAATCCACAATGGAGACCTCAGAAGTCATATGGGCTACAGGGACCAGTGGCACAAAATTATTCAGATTGAGACAGCCAATGTACCCAGGGTCTCTAAAACACCTAGTACTGTGTCCCAAGATATCACATGGGGTCATAAAGATCCAGTATTCAGCTCCTCAAAGATCTAGGTAGAGCTCTAGCATAGGAAATGGATGTTAACCCAGAAACCCAGGTGAACCAGGGTGAGAATGAATAGAGCTGACCATCCCACCCAAAAGTGGGACAGACTGACCCTGGCACAAAGTCCCAATTTAGAAATTAAAGTTGGAGAGAAGGGTAAATCACAAAATGTATCACTAGTATATGAAAATAACTGGAGATATAAAAGTGCCAAAAGTTCAGTCTAAAAGCAGACAGTAACTTCACAGACAATTGCAAAAACATAGACTCAAAGGAAAAAAATGGCATTTCCACAAGGACTACATGATTACAGAGAAAAAAATGAAGAGATACAAAATAAGATGGAAATTCTGGGGAAAAAAGAATTCAAAGCATCTAAGAAGAGAAAGTTGTAAACATTTCCCAAGTAGCAGACTCCCCTAAAGCTAGAATAGAAATCAATGACTCCATGAAAAGGTAAGAAATAGAACAAAGTTGAAAGATTAAAGACAAAAGAAAAAAACACAAAAAGTTAGGATAGCTGATATAAAAAACAACTGACTCTGAAAACATAATAATACAAAGAAAGATAATTTAGGAATCACTGGATTCCCAGAAAAACTATGATCCTTTTTCCATCTGTCCATTCATTCAAGAAACATTTTTGAAGTGCTTGCTGCCTGACTAACCTTTCCCAAGTTACTTAACAATCTTCTATAAAATGGGGAAGTGGAAATAGCTGACCTTTGATAAACCTTCTAACCTCTAACAGAATCCTTGGCAAAGCTAAAACCCTAGAAGGGAAGGAGAAGGGGGGGGGCATATTTTTTAAGCATCTACTGTGTGCCCAACACTGTGGTACTTTGCAAATATTATCTCATTTGATCCTCACAATCCACCTGTGAGGTGGGTGCTCTTATCCCCATCTTCCCAATGAGGAAACTGAGGCAGTCACACGTGAGACACTTGCCCAGACAGTTGCACAGATTTACTTAGCTAGCAAATAGAGGCTGGTTTTGAACTCAGGTTTTCTGACTCTAGGCCTGAATCACCCAGCTGCCTGGAGAACTGTAAGACTTCAAATATCCTCCCAGTATCTTTCCCCCACCAGCCTCCACAGGTCTACAGCAGGAGCACAAACAAACTTGTATTCTTGTATCTAGGGCCTATCCTGGAAGTCTTCATGACTGTAGTGATTCTGTGGGAATATTCCTTCCCCTAACCCACATTTCATCTTGTTAGAAGCAGAAGATACTGGTTCTGCTGAGTCTCAAGAGTGAAAGGAGGACATCTGCTATGTCCAAGTCAGTGGGGAGACAAAGATGTGTAGTATAGTACAAAGACAATTAAGGAAGGAGAGTATGAAGAGCTGAGGAGATCAGGCTGGCCCCTGAGACAAGACAAGATGATCGAGATGAGAATTCCAAAGGGTAGCACTAAGGAAGAGGTACATTCCAAATATAGGAATTCAGTTCATGCAAAAGCCTAGAAGAAGGAATATCAAATCCAAGGAAACAGTATCACAGGAGCACAGATCTAGACCCAGATCAGACCTCAGACACCATCCAATCCAATCCCCCCGCCCCTTCTGCAGACAAGCAAGAAAACTGAGGCCCAGAAAAGTTAAGTGATTTGCTCGAAGTCAAACCAAGAGTATGTGTGAAAGGCAGGATTTGAACCCAGTACCACTTATGATCCAAACTGGTCTAGTAGTCCCATTGGTCTAGAACATAGAGTTTGTGAAGGGGACTAGCAGAAGTCTGGAATTGTATGCAGGTGGGAGCCAGACTCTTAAGGCTCTTATGTGCCAACCTCAGAAGTTTGTATTTTAGCTATTAGGAAAGGGGGAGTCAGGGAAGGTTTTTGAGCAGAGGGGGGACATCTTAGTCATGTGAGTTAGGAAGATTGTTTTGGCAGCTCTGTAGAGGAAGCACTAGAGAAGGGAGAGACAGCAGCTTGTTGAGCATCATTTGGGAAAGGAATGACTAATGAGCTTTAAAATTAGTCTATGTAGCTCACACAGACCGCTAACGTTTCACCAGCATGAAATCCTTGATAAAGCAGTGCTGGCTCTTTGTGATCACAGCTTCCTTTAATTTGCTGCCCCCACCAGCCTAAGCACAAACTGCCAGGAAATCTTCTTCTCCAAAACAAATCCATTTATAACCTTTCCCTAAAAGCAAAATGCTAGTTTTAACATCTCAGATTTTATCTTATAATTCAAAGATCTGTGACTTCACCAATATGGGTGAAATCTCTTTTTACCAAAACAGGTAGATGGTTTTTGTATTTCACAGTTGTTGTGGCTGAAAAAAAATCATCATTTGATGGATAACATTATTGCAATGAGTCTCTCTGAATTTATGCAAGAAAAGCTGTAACTTAGGTGGAATCAAGGACACTTTGCCCCAGCCTGGAAAATCTAGAAGTCCCAAACCATACTGTCCCATGATTTGCTTCTGATTCTGTCCATCTGGCTTCCATCTGGAAGCTGAAGCAACTTCATTCAAGGGTTAACTTTCCTCCTCCTTTAGCAGTATAAAAATCTCCCAGTCTTCCATTATCCCTTATCCCTCCTCACACTGACAACTCTTCCTGTCTATCTGTCTGTCATACATTCTCTCAACTCATTCCCTCTCATTCTCTTTTTTGCCTCTCACTTTTCCCTCTCTCTGTCTCTGTCTCTGTCTCTGTCTCTCTCCTGTCTTTTATGTTCTTTCTCTCATTCTGTCAGTCAGCACATAAACATTTATTAAGCCCCTACTATGTGCCAGGCACTATTCTAGGTGCTGGGGATACAAACAAAGCAAGAGGCAGAACCTAACCTCAAGGAGCCCATGGTCTAATAGGGTGAGACCAGAGGAGGCAACAAAAAAAGGAAGCTAAAAAGAGGTGAGGAAGGCACTCAGTGTAGAGGCATGATGAAGTCCAAAGGAGAGCAGCCATGAGCAGAACGAAGGGATGGATGCTATGGATAGCACCCTCTTTAAATGAAGGATGTGGGAGGAGCTCTCCATGGTCTACCCTCTCATTCTCCAGATACCAGAGTTTCCATTTCAATGGTAGAAGATATACCTGAAGTCCTTTCAACTTGGTAGGAAGATGCCAAAGATTTTATTCCATGAGGTGTTTCATTGTTATGTGTAGGAATTTGCTTTAGGAAAACCATCTTATACTACAGTAATATATGGTTATAACAGAAAGAGGGTAGATACAGAGATGGGATTTATCTCTTCAAGCCATACTCTTCTGGGAAAGAATCACTTTTTATGCAATTTTCTCTATCAAACTTGCTATTGATGCACAAATAGAAGATACTTTTGCATTTTAAATGTTTGAGTAAACCAGTTAAAAATATGGATTAAACCTTCTGTGCCCAAGAGCAGGATGTTTGCACCTTAATAACTGAATATGACGGTCACTTTGACATTCTTTCAGTGATCTTCTATATGTTCCTCTTTGTAATATGCATTTACTTTTTGAATTTAAATTTAATTAATTAATAATTAAATTGAGTTTAGATTTCAACTGGTTTCAAATTGTTGACAATAGATTGTCAATGTGTCTAAGTAAGTTATATTTAGAAAATACTTAAGTGAGTATTAGACACTTTTTAAACTCAGTATATTCATTCATTAAGCATTTATGCTGCATCTCCTATAGACCAGCCTGAGGATACGAAGTCAAAAGACTAAGTATTCTCTTCTCTCAGTAGAGTTACCTTCTATTGGGAAGAAGACGTGTATACAGGAAAATAAACAAAAAGTAAATACCGAGTCACAGAGAGGGGAGGACAATGAGAGTACTGAGAAAAACCTCACCAGCAAGGTGGCACTGGAACTCAATTTAGAAAAAAAGTTTGGTATTCTAGAGTCCAAGGTGAGGAAAAAAGTGTATTCCAGGAATAGGGGGAGATGTTGTTTTTACATAGCCACAGAGATGGAAGATAAAATGGTTAGTAGGACATTTTGCTCAGTATAGGAAATGTTAAATAGGGCAGTTTGGCTGAAACACAGAATGTATGAAGAGGAATAATGGAAAAGATAGGTTGGAGCCAGATTGTGAAGGGCTTTAAATACCAAGTGGTTTGTAATGCAGCAATAAGAACCTCCTGGAACTTCCTGAACAGGGAAGAGACATGGTCTATCCTGTGCTTTGAAGGGGATGGTGGGATTATATATGGAAGCTCTGTGGAGGATGAATTAGAGAGGAGAGAGAAGGGAGTCAAGGAGACCAATAAAGGGAGTATTAACATGGTCTCTATGAGAAGAGATAAGGTAGATAGAAGTGGATAGATTGGAAAGAGAAGTAATGGAAATAGAATTCATAAAACTTTGAAATGGATTAGATGTTACAGGGAATGGTGCTGAGGGAGACAAGAGAGACTGAG
This sequence comes from Petaurus breviceps papuanus, assembly GCF_028583685.1. Taxonomy (NCBI): domain Eukaryota; kingdom Metazoa; phylum Chordata; class Mammalia; order Diprotodontia; family Petauridae; genus Petaurus; species Petaurus breviceps. The sequence continues at coordinate 562,414 of NW_027186523.1, read as the reverse complement.
GAGTGGAAGATGAGTTCAAAGTTGCAAACCTAGGAGACTGGAAGGATGGTTGTGCTTTTGATAGAAAAGTAGAATTTTAATGGGTTTGGGGGGAACGATAATGCTTTCTAATTTGGATATGTTGAGTTTGAAATGTCTACAGGACACTTAGTTCATAATGTTCTAGCAAGGTTTGCACAATGTTTTTTTTTTTAATTTGTCCTTTTTTAATGCAGAACAAAGTCTTTTTCTATCTCAAAAAGTTCATTCCCTCCAGGCTGATTTAAAGGTATACTGAGTTCTGAAGGAATTTCTTAGTAGAACATAGAGGACATTTAAATTTAAAAGACATGAAGACCCATCTAAACTGGAGCGCCTAAACCACAGATTAGTGTAATTATCTTCAAGGTAAAAGTATTTAAGGGCACAGAATATATTCATATAGTTTTCTTCTTGCTGAATGGCCACTGGAAATTTATTCTTTAATTTTCAAGAAGTGAGGATTTCTTCTTAGGAAACAACCACCAGAAGCATCACCAAAATTATCACAAGAAGCAGCAAACTCAATTAAGGTTTATGTGCTTCTGTACTGCCCATCCCCCACTTTACAGAGCTCATGATGTTCCAGTTTGGCAAGACTACACCAATCGTTCTGGGCTAAAGCTACTTGGGTCAGTGTCCGGAGAGTTTTAGTTTGATATTGGAACAAAGTGAGACACTAGTTGGTCATTCAGCAATTAACAAAAGGACCTTTTTTTATGGCTAAGTTTACTTGCCTATAAGGAGAGAAGGATATTCAATAAGTGAACAGTTCCTAGTCCCCTAAGCTAATCAAATCATTTTTTTTTCATTTTTCAAATGCTTTATTAACTTCTTTTTTTTTTTTTTAAGCAATCGGGGTTAAGTAACCTGCTTAAGGCTACACGGCCAGTTATTTCTGGGTGTGGTGCTGAGTGTCTGAGCCCGGGATTTGATCTCCAGGTCGTCCCAACACTGGAGCCGGTGCTCTTACTCGCTGAGCCACCTGGCCACCCCTAAGCAATTGGGGTTAAGTAACTTGCTCAAGGTTACACGGCCAGGTGTTTCTGGGTGGGTGCCAAGTGTCTGAGCCCGGGATTCGATCTCCAGGTCTTCTCAACACTGGAGCCGGTGCTCTTACTCGCTGTGCTACCTGGCCGCCCCGCTTTATTAACTTCTAATTTACATCATTCATTTCTGCCAGATTTTGAGTTACAAATTTTCTCCCCATTTTTCCTCTACCCACAGCCCCAAAATAGCAGTCCCACAGGATATCCCCTCCTGCAATCTGCTCTCTCCCATATCTTCTCCCATGCCCCCTTAGACTTTTCCAATAGGGGAAGATGGATCTCTATGCCCTAGTGCCTGCATATCTTATTTCCCAATTGCCTGTAAAATAGTATTAATAATAGTATATATATTTAAACATTTGATTTTAAAACTTTGAATTCCAGATTCATTCCCTTCCTTCCTTGTCACCCACCCTTACTGAGAAGATAAGCAATTCAGTATAGGTTGTACATGTGTAGCTAATGCAAACATTACCATAATAGATATATTGTAAAAGACTGACTATATTTCCCTCCCTCCTATCCCACCTCCCACTTGTTCTATTCTCTACTTTGATCCCATCCCTTTTCAAAAGTGGGTGCTTCCAATTTCCCTCCCCCCCAGCCTACCCTCCCTTCCATCATCCCCCCTGTCATCCCCTTCCCCCCCTACTCTCCTGTAGGGTGAGATACCCTATTTAGTGTGTATGTCCTTCCCTCTCTGAGCCAAATTCAATGAGAATAAGGTTGACCCATTCCCTTTTGCCTTCCTATTCTTCCCCTCCATCGTAACCATTTCCCCTTGCCTCTTTTATATGAGATAGCTTACCCCATTCTGTCTCTCCCCATCTCCTCTCATTATATTCCTCTGTCACCTCTTAATTTCCCCTTTTAAGTATCATCCCTTCCTATTAAATTGGTCCTGTGCCCTCTATCTATGTATACCTGTAAACATATATACACACATTTACATATGTATTCATATGCCCGTATACCCCCTGATATATGTGTGTGTGTGTGTGTGTGTATTCCCTTTAACTATTTTAATACTGAGAAAAGTTTCATCAGTTACAATTATTGTTTTTCCATGTAGGAATGTTAATAGTTCAACTCTGATGAGTTTCTTATGATTTCTTTTCCCTGTTTACCTTCTCATGCTTCTCTTGCTTCTTGTATCTGAATGTCAAATTTTCTATTCAACTCTGGTTTTTTCATCAAGAAAGCTTGAAAGTCCTCTATTCCAATGAATGACCATATTTTCCCCTGAAACATTATACTCAGTTTTTCTGGGTAGGTGATTCTTGGTTTTAATCCCAGGTCCTTTGCCCTCCAGAATATCATATTCCAGGCCCTTCGATCCCTCAGTGTAGAAGCTGCCAGATCCTGAGTTATCCTGATTGTGTTTCCACAATATTCAAATTGTTTCTTCCTAGCTGCTTGTATATTCTCTCCTTGATCTGGGAACTCCAGAACCTGGCTATAATATTCCTAGGAGTTTTCTTTTTGGGATCTTTTTCAGGAGGGGATTGGTGGATTCTTTCAACCTCTATTCTGCCCTCTAGTTCTAAAATATCAGGGCAGTTTTCCTTGAGAATTTCCTGGAGGATTATTTCTAGGTTCTTTCTTTGATCATGGCTTTCAGGTAGTCCAATAATTTTTAAATGATCTCTCCTGGATCTATTTTCCAGGTCAGTGGTTTTTCCCATGAGATATTTCACATTGCCTTCTATTCTTTCATTTGTTTGGATCTGTTTAAAAGAATCTTCATGTCTCATAAAGTCACTAGCTTCCATTTACTCCAATCTAATTCTGAAGGAATGATTCTCCTCAGTGAACTTTTGAGATTCTTTTTCCATCTGGCAAATTTGGCTTTTTAAGGCATTTTTCTCCTCATTGCCTTTTTGAGCCTCTTTTGCCATTTGAGTTAGTCTATTTTTTAAGGTGTTATTTTCCTCAGTCAGGCTGTTGACTCTCATTTCATAATTTTCTTGCATCATTCTCATTTCTCTGCCCAATTTTTCCTCCACTTCTCTTATCTGCTTCTTAAGGTCCTCTATGGCTTGTAATCAGCTCGTATTTTTCTTGGAAGCTTTTGGTGCAGGAGTTCTGACTTCACTGTCTTACTCCTGTTCCATGCTTTGATTCTTTTTGTCCCCAAAATAGGAGTCTAGTGTTGTATTGCTTTGCTTGGTTTGCTTCCTTTGCCTGCTCATTTTGCCACTCAATTACTTGACTTTTGGGCTTTTTGCCACAGTAGGACTCTGCCACCAGACAGGGGAGATTTGTTCCAAACACTGGGGTTTTCTCAGCTGCTGGAGGTATTAGTTGAGTGCCCTCTCTGAAGCCTCCACACACTCTGGCAAGCTGGTTACACACCCCAGGACCTCCACCCCAGACCACAATCCAAATCCAAGCAGGTTAAAGCAAGAGCAATTACCCTTCAGACTGGTTGCTTGGTCCCCCTACACTCTGCAGACCAGAACTGAAGCTGCCATGTGGAGGTGGCTGCTCCTCAGCCCTCAGCAGCTTCTCACACCGGGGGCAAAAGCCAACACGTTCCCAACTACTGGATCCCAAAGTCCACACTGCACTGACCTCTCACTTCGTCCTTAGCATCTATGTGTTGATAATTCTGGAAACAGCCATAGCTTCTGGTGATCTGGAGTCCCTCCAGCTGGTGGTTGGTCAGGCTTGCCCTGGGGCTAAAATCTCTGGCTCATACAGGCCTGGGCTCGGCTCCCAGAGCACTGAGCTGGCTGCTCCCTGACATCCTGCTGGCTGTCCTCAGTGGGAGGTTAGCTTCTCTGTGTCATTTTGTGGGTTCTGTAGCTCCAAGGTTTGTTCAGAGTCCCCTTTTACATGAATTGGAGGTGGTGGGAGCCGGAGCCTCGTGGAGGTCCTGTTTCTACTCTGCCGTCATGACTAGCCAATCAAATCTTAAGGAATGTCTCAGTAGCTTCTAAAGAAAAACCTAACCTCCCCTGCATTGGGGGACAGGTTAAGATTTTACTGCTACTACAGTGATCACATATGCAATACATAAATGACCAGTTTTCAGAGAATTAGAAAGCAATAAAATGCATGTAATACCCAAACTATGTAGAGCAGAACTCAGACTTTCTTTGCTTTTATCAAAATGCAGTTGGGGGGTAGCTAGGTGGCACAGTGAATAGAGCACCGGCCCTGGAGTCAGGAGGACCTGAGTTCAAATCCAGCCTCAGACACTTAACACAAAACTAGCTGTGTGACCTTGGTCAAGTTACTTAACCCCAACTGCCCTACTTCCCCTCTCCAAAAGAAACATGCAAAGAAAAAATTCAATTGGAAGGGAAGCTCTTCACATAGCTAGTTGTGTGACTTTAGGTATATCACCTAACTTCCTCAGAGCCTCAATTTCCTCATCTGTAAAATGAGGGGGTTAGAGTAGATGATTTCTAAGGTCCCTTCCAGCTCTAAATAGTCTTATATTGTTTTCTGGGTAACAAAAGAGTTCTTTCTCCACATCAGCCAAGAAATCAAATACAGAGTTTTTCAAATAGTAGTGGATACCTTCTACAGGGAAAATATCCAATAATTGCTGTTCTTAGATTGCAAGATTTCTTTGGAAAAAAGTCATTAATGAAAATCTAATAAATAAAAAAATAAGCTTCATGGATTCTAAGAAGTACAACAGATTCTATTGTCTAGCCTCCAAAGAAATTGAAAATAGCTATAGCTAGTAGGTTTTGTGAATTTGAGAGAAAAACAGTGTTGGGTCTTTCACTATTGTGGAAATAATTTCACAATGTAGTAGTATCAGAAAATACTGTAATGGGAAAATCAGATTCAGACATCAGGGTAGAGAAAAATTATTTTCTATGGGCAATATCAAAGAGGGCAAATTATTCTTATTAACCTAATCTTAAGGAATAAATTGAGCATCCAAGGTTAAAGTCCAAGATCCAAGAGTTCAAATAAATTGAATATCCAAGATTCAGAGAAATCTGAATGATCCCATATCAGCAAATAACCTGGGATATTGTGTTCTTTATAAGGCTTCCTTATACAAGGTTTGTTATAAAACTGTAAATTTTTTCTTTTGGCTAGTGGATAAGTATGCATAGAGTATTTGCATAGGGATGTCCTTGTATTTGTTTTTCTTTCCTCTTCCCTAGCCTCTCCTATCCCTTGCAAAAACAAAAATCAAATCCATTCTAAGAAATTTGGTCTGCCTTACGAACCCAATATCCCTTTCTTGGATGCTAGTTTGGTGCCAGAGTCACCTTGGCATCCAGATGAATTTTCAGGTAAGCCACAAAGTTTGCCAGATTGGAATAAAGAAGGCAGAGCAGGCAGCTATGTAGTACAGTGGATACAAGGGTGAACTTGGTGTTAGGAAGATCTGAGTTTGAATCCCACCTCAGTCCCTTAGCAACTGTGGGACCCTGGGCATATCAAAGCCCCTGATCTCTTTTAGTATCTGTTTCCTTATCTGCATAATTGGGACAATAAAAATGTCTCTCTCATAGAATTGTTGTGATGTGTTACATTGCAGCATAATGCTGTGAAAAGAATATTGGTTTCGGAATTAGGGAGAATCCTGGGTTCAAATTCAGATTCTACCACTTATAACCCGTGAGTCCTCAGAGAAGTAATTTAATTTCTTTTTTTCTATAAAATTCAAGGATTGGACTAGATTACCTTCAAGGTTCCTTCTATATACAAATATATGAACCTTATATGTTATAATGTGTAATATATTTGTTGTTGATGAACGATGTTATTAAGATATTTGTGATGGAAAGATGGGGATAGAACATTACTTCGACACTGCAGTGTCTCTGTTGTAAAGAGTCACAGATAACAACATAACATGTATTTCTACCCAAATTAGAATTCATTTTTTTAAAGCAATCAGGGTTAAGTAACTTGCTCAGGGTTACATGGCCAGTTGTTTTTGTGTGGGTGTTAAATATCTGAGGCCGGGAACCGATCCCAGGTCTCCTGACTCTGGGGCTGGTGCTCTTACTCACTGAGCCACCTGGCCGCCCCTAACAGAAATTTTTGAGGGTTAATTTTTGAGAGAAAGCTAAGTTCATTTTTGGGTATAGTATCACAGAATTTAGAGCAGGAAGAGCTCTTAGAAATAATTTTGTCAAACTCAAATAGAAATGGGTCCACTAATATATACATAAAAATCTGTGGGGGCCACATATTGACAGTTTTAAAATGCAATGCTATCTACATTTTATTGTATTTTTACAATTTTTTTTGTCCCAGTTACATTTCAATCTAGTACAGGCTTCACTCAGGAGTGTTGTGGGTTTCATCTATCTGCACTGCTCAGAGCATGTCTGACACCTCTGATATAGACTAACTCCCTATTTTTAATATGAGTAAATAGAATTTGAGTGACTTGTGCAGGTAGGAGGTACAAATACAGGGATTTGAACTCATATCTTCAAATTCCAAATCTAATGCTATTTGTGTTTTACATTGCTGTTGAATTTGAGGTGCAGTATAGGACACCCTGGTGTTGCTATCCAGTAAGTAGGCCATTGGGCATAGCACTAGGGAAAGGGATTTATGGGTAGAAATGTTAGCTTTGGTGACATCTACATGGTAGTGATAACTGGATCCATAGGAGTGGGTAAGATCACCAAGGGAGAGAGTGTGTAGATCTTCTCTTCCTAGTGACATAGTGGGCTACAGTTTTGCCATATACTTTATCTTCATCCCTTAGTAACCATGATGAATACTATAAATAGCAGGTCCTTAAAGAGTACAGTGAGTCAATCACCTATCAATGTCTTGGTATCTATCTTCTTAATCTTTGTGTTCTCCAGGTTCAAAACTTTGGAGTCCTCTTTGATTTCTTCTATCTCCTTTATGACTTTGCTCCAAACAAGTCATCATTATGTTATCTATCTACCACAGAGCTTATCACATCAATTCATATGGACAAATCAAATCATGGTCTATGAAATATTAAAACCATAGACAAAAATGCCAATATAACATAAATATCAGTATTAGGAAGGAATTCTATTGAAATACATATAGAATTCAGGACAAATATGGGACTGAGGACTCCTTGCTAAAAGCAATGCTTTAAAGGGATACTTCCTTTTTTATTTTTAAATATTAGAAATAGTTCACACATACTCTTTTAGAATTGTATAGAGAACACCAATGTTACAGTATGCAAAAACAAAATAATTCACCTATACTTCTCACCTTGCTGACAACTGCAGAAGCGGTTTCTCAAATGTTGAGATAATAAATCAAGACAGGGCCATTCAAATATGAAGACAAGAATAATGAGCTTTCACTCCTAAGTTTCTCAATGACTATGGAATATTTTAAATCTTTCACATTGCAATGATCCATCTGTCTTGCTCCTTTCATTTTCTGTCATTAGACAAGCAAACAAAAAACAGGCACTATATAAGATACCTACTAAATGTCAGCTACTGAAGAATTCTAGGATCTGATTTGAAAATGAGAAAATTATTTAAATAGTCATTATATGCAACTAGGGGTTAGGTTACATATATATGGACAATTTTGTTGATATTCAATATGTCTTATTCTAGATATGTATAGGGATTTTAAGTATAAAAATACTCTTTATAACAGAAGCATATAAGTAGACAATGAAAAAATATTTTTTGCTTCTCATATATAAACTAAATTTCAAACCTCTGAGATATTATGTTCAGGACTCAATTAGGTAAAAGAGGGATTTCTTTGTTAAGTGTATAGGTGTAATTGTAGCAAAATATGGCATGTAAAATTACCATGAAAACTACCTTAGAGATAAGTACAAGTGACTCACCAGTCCATTTTCCTCTCCCCATCCCAATTACATATCCAGTTCTAAGTAAACTTAAATAAAAGGTAAGCTTTTTACACCAGTCAAGTCTTTGAGATTATTTTGTCTTATTTCTATCCTCTAGTGTAGTAGCATAATGTAATATACACAAGAAATATTTTTTAAAATACTTGTTGAATGGGTAAATAAATAAATAAAACCAATACTTTGTTAGATTTTCCACAGGATTATAGGTTCACAAAATTAGATTTGAAAGGCACATTAGTGGTTGCCTAGCCCTTAACCACTCCCTCCTCCTCTCATTTTACAGATAAGGAAACCAAGATGCAGAGAAATTAAATGACTTCCCAGGATCATATAGCTATTAAGTGCCTGAGATGAGATTTGAAGGCAGATCTTCCTGAAGCAAGTCCAGTGCCCTAACCACTACACCAGTAAGGGTCGAACTCAAATAGAAATGGATCTCTGCAGGTCACATAGATTTAGAAAATCACAAATTCACATTATCTATGTTGCATTGCATTTTTATTTTATAAACTATGTTCCAATATAATTTGGGCTACACTTGGGAGTTGTGCAAGTGGTTTTCACCCAGCTGGCCATCTTGCTCTCCATCATGCTGCCTTCTAATTTGTAACAGACTCTAAAATGTATGGTCAAATGGCAATCCAAGATGCATTTCAGGAATAAGGTGATGCTTCTGTTAACCTTTCTCTCCCACAAAAACGAGATAGTTCTAGTGAAGTTTGTGCAATATAGTTTTATTAACTGATAGTGCAAATCTTACCAGACACACAGTCCCATAATAAATAAAACTCAAGGATCATTTGAAGCACACGAACATGCAGTCTTATTTGGTACAATGCAAAGCTTTAACCTTCTGACAATATTGCTAATTGTGTTTAACAAAAATCTGGGAAAGACTGGAAGCAACCCTAAGCAATGAATTCAAATAAAAGGTGACACAGACCATTCCTTTTCTACAACAGATTTTGGGCTAAAGATTTCAGAAGTTTTCATTTTAAAGCTATTTAACTCTACCACAGTGCAAATCATATTGCTGAAATATCACAACAGGGAAATAACACTATTCAAATAAAAGCAAAGTGGTTGAAGAGGATTATATAGTTTACTCTTCTTTTTTATCATCATCATCATCATCATCATCATCACATTATGTTCTATTTTTGGCAAGAATTCACTTTTTCCATCAGTAGGAAGATGTGTTCTGCAAACTCTCGGATGGCACCTCGGCCTCCACTGCATTTGCAAATATACCCAGCAGCCTTCTGGGCAATGGAGCAAGCATCAGCAGGAACCCCACTCATGCCAGCTTTCTTCAAGCATTCTTCATCAGAAACTTCATTTCCTAAAAAAAAAATACACGCATTAAAACAAAACACAAATGGCATTCTTTTTGGATATGGCAAGCTATTTAAATTCTGACTTCTAATTTAACTGATCCTTATAACAACTCTGTGAGGTAGCTGCTATCATTACCCCTGTGAAGAAACTGATGCTAAGAAAGGTTAAATCACTTCCCCTGGGTTGCACAGTTAGTAAGTGTCTCAAGAGGAGTTTACACACAGATCTTTCTGACTCCACGTCTACTGGTCTAACCATTGTGTCCCACTGCATGGATCAAAGAGCCACAAAATTCTGAGACTTTAGAGAAGATTGAGGAGGTAGTGTAATAGAGTATAAGGAAAAGAGTACTGAATTCGAAGAAGTGGTCTAGGTTCAGATCCTGCCTTTGCCATTTACCCTGGGATACTGGGTAAATCATTGTATGCTTCTGGGCCTCAGTTTTCTGTACCCATAAAATGAAACGGGTTTTTGCTCTGGGAGCACATCTACTCAAATTTAAAATTGGAATGATACAGAAAGATTAGTATGGTTCCTTTGCAAGGCTGACTCAAAAATCTGTGACATCTTCCAGACTCTTGTTTTAATGAGGGGACTTCACTAGATGAAGTGCTAGGTCTGTTCCAGAGCTGAATCTTCAGGATTCTTTGATCCGTCTCCAACAGATGTGCTAGCTGATGCAGAGACATTTGCCACAGTGAGTGTGGTCAATTGTGTGTCAGGGACCGACAAATGGGAGCTGGCTGAATTTAAGCTTTCATTTCTCGATGGATAATGTGGATTGTAGTGATAGTATGCAGAAGATATTTCAACAGCAATTTCAAGAACTTAAGATACAGTGTAACTTCAAAAAGCTATGGACGCACACACATATCTGGAGTAACAGGCACACGTTATTTTAGACGATAAACACCCATATGACTATAGCATGGGCCAGGAACTCAACCTTCTTTTTGTTAGGCATTCCCCGTGAAGCCTATGGAATTCTTAGAAAAAGGTTTTTTTTTCCTTTTTGTAGGGGGGAAGGCAGGGCAATTGAGTGTAAGTGACTTGCCCAAGGTCACACGGCTAGTAAGTATTAACTGTCTGGTCCAGATTTGACCTCAGATTCTCCTGACTCCAGGGCTAGTGCTCTATTCACTGTGCCACCTAGCCACCCCTATAATAATGTTTTTAAGTGCACAAAGTAAAAAAAAAAGTAGGGTTATAAAGGAAACCAATTATATTGAAAGAGTTATCAAAATATCAAAGAAAAAGTTCATGAATCCCATATTAAGAACCCCTGAGGGGCAAACAAATTGAGCTCTAAATTTTTCCCAACATAATTCAAATTGGTTTATAGGAAACTCTTATCAAGTAAGAATGAAGGGTTCTGGTTTCCAAATGCCACAATTACCATACATAAATCTTATGTGTAGGTCAATTTTCAAAGATTTAGAATAAAATGCAAGCTACATATTATTACTCAAAGTAAAGCAAAGTAAACTTTTAATCATTTAATTTAGTAATTGACTTTTTCTTCCATGCTTGTTCAGAGGTCACTTGAGAGCCTTACCATGCCTGCCTCCCAGTTATCATCAATTGTTATTACTGTGTAGGGATTGCAGAGCACTGATGATAAAGTTCCAGTTACGACAGTGCTAGATGAGTTTGCTCTAACCTGTTTTAGTCTTATCCACTCTGAGAATTCCCCACATTTCCAACAATTAATGAAATGCCAAATACGAAGAATGCCAGAAAAGACTGCTTTTGCCTCCTCACCTGTCCTGCAGCACGGCAATAGCTTCCTGATTGGTCTCCTGGTATCTAGCCTCTTCTCTCTCCAATCCAACTTCTGCACAGCTTTCAAATGAATACTCCTTAGCCATAAATCACTGGTCTACTAAGAAATCTACTGTTGTTCCCTTGAGACTCTAGGTCAAAATGCAAACTCCTCAGCTGTCCTTCAAAGCCTGCCTCGATCTGGCTCCCACTTAGAGAAAACAAGAAGCCATTGCTTAGAGCATGCTTTTCTGCCCTCTCCAGGCTATCCAGCAAGCTGTCCTCCTTCACTCCAGCTCTGTTAATAACGTCATCTTCCTTCTTCCTAAGGTCAAGGCCAGCCCTTCGTCATGTGTCCCCAGTCTCATGCCTATTCGTCTTCTCCACCTACCTGCCCTCTCAATCACCTTCTCCACCAATTTGTTCCTTTCCTGTTCCCTTCAATAAGCCCAAGTATTCTTCTCTATCCTAGAAAAACATTCACTAAGACTAGTCTAGGCCCTCTCAAGCTTTCAGCCTACATTTCTCTTCTCTTTCTCAAACACCAAAAAAAAGAAGCCATCTGTGCTCAAGGCCTCCACTTCCTCTTCCCTTACACATTTTTCAACTCTTTGAAATCTGGCATCAGAGTCTGTGGCTTGACTGAAATCACTCACTCCAAAGTTACCGATGACTTCTTAATTGCCAAAACTAATGATAAGTTTTTCAATCCTCATTCTTCTTGACCTCTCTGAAGTACCTGACACTGAACCCCTCTCTCTTACCTGTCAGTAAGTCAGGCAATAATCATTTATTGAGTCTGAAATAACCATTATAGTGAATGGGATAGTGAATTGATTAGGAACATGTAAAAGGATTGCTTTGCTGAACCGAAGTCCTAGTCAATTATGTAACATTAATCTGTAGTGGATCAAATCAGGATTGTCTTGTGATTTCCATCAGTTCTATTCAGCTCCATGTGAATGGTATCAAAGGAGATGAAGAGTAGGGTGCTGGGGTTTGGAAGGTATGACTGGTAACAGGACAAGGGAGTAGGGGATTCAAGAAGAAAATGTAAAGTTGAACCAATTTACAAGGGTTCCAGATAGAGAGACTTCCAGTGCAGGGGTGATGGAATGGGAAGGAACTGAAGGGTGGAAGGACTGGTGGTAACAGTAAGGACAAACAGGGATAACAGCAAGAAGGCCTAAGGAAATATGGAATGTTAAAAGATTATGGTCAGATAAACTTCAGAGTTCATGAACATGGAAACAGAATACTTGTGGTTGTTAGAAAGTATGACTATCTCTATGTGTAGCTGACCTGGAGTGGAGAAATAAATCATTAAAACTCAGTTATTGAGGAACTGGGAAGTTCTTAGTTGAGGAAGCATCAAAATGTAAACTGAAGTCCCCTAGTGGGCATGAGTGCAACAGGAGTTGGCATGGAGCCAGTCCAGGCCCCGAATTCACTCAGGAATGGAGAACATACAGAATGTCAATAGGAAATGGTCACAAGGATCTTAGATTGGGTGATAAATTTGGACAGTGTGAACCTCAAAGGAGGAGAGGCTGCTGAGTGGTGGTGGCATGAGAGTCTGGAAGGGGTACTATGAAACAAGTAGTATTCTGACTCCCTTGCCATGACTAGTCGAGGGGCATGAGCTATGCTTTCTTTTCTCCATTTCTTTATCTATAAGGTGTACAAAATACCCACAGATTCATGTGTGAAAGATGAAATCCTAATTCTATTTTATTTGGCTGAATTACAAGGTACCCACCTAGATATGCCACTTCTTTCCAACATAAACCCATTTCTTTTCTCCATTCATCTACAACTGCTAGCTTATTGGATATACCAATTTCCATCCTCACATCCAGTTTTAAGGAGGAGAGTGTCTGTTTTGAACAGGCTCTTTCAGAGATTAACCTCACCTGTAAAAAAAAAGATGAAAATATTAAAGCATTACAAATTTTAAAAACTGAAAATTTTTTTAAAAATAATAGCTCCAGAATGTAATACAAGTCAACAAAATGAAGTTATTTGGCATCCTGAGATATTATTTTAAGTAAAAAGAAATAATTTTATGTTTAAAATGAGACCATTTTAACATTTTTCTAAGCCTAATCTGAGATTGAAATGTAGTGCTTCTACAGGAAGCACTTTAGGGAAAACACGGTACATAAATTATCCGATTCTGATAGATAAGACAGCTCAAACATCCATAACATGGGAGGGGATAGCTCCACTGGTCTTTGTCCTGATGAGACCACATCTGGAGTACTTTGCTGAATTCCTGGTGCCATATTTTAGGAAGGCCACTAACAACTTATAGAGGAGGGTGACCAAGATAGTGAGAGCTCTTGAAACAATGGAATGAACAACAAAAGGAATTGTTAAAAGTTATCCTAGAAAAGATTTAGGTGAAACATGGTAATTATCTTCCTGTGTATAAATAGCTGTCATATGTTAGAAGATTTAGATTTTGGTTGGCCTTAAAGGCCAGATAAGCAGAAGTTGCAAAGAGGCAGGTTTAGGCTCAATATAAGGAAAAATTCCCTAATCATTGGGGCTATTAAAAATGGAATGGGCTGCCTTTGAAAGCCCATTAGTCTGGAATTTTGCAGAGGGTATTTCTTTATAGGTAGGAATTGGACAAGATGGCCTCTGTAGATTCTTCCAAATTTGAGATTCTATTACCAAAAATTTTAAATCTCAGGATTCTCTCCCCCAATTTTCTGTGAGACTAAATAAAAATAAATATGTATATACCTAATAAATACAGTAAAATTCAGTGGGTAAATACCTCAATATTACTTTTCTTTAATAAATTTATCCCAATTGAATCTCTAACATCATAAGATATTATTTCTTCTTGGTTTCCTGATACATAAATGTGACCATTGGTGAGACATCCATCAATATTGCAAACTAGGAGCTTTATTTCCTTAAGCTTCTCTTTGCCAAAATAGCCATATCTGAAAGAAACCAAATCCAAATTTGACAAGGTCCTTTTGAATCCAAATATAATACTCAGGTTTAAAAGCACTTCACAGAGATCATGTCATTTGAGCCTCACAGTAACAACCCTGAAGTCGGTACTATAGCTAATATTATCCTTAGAGGAGAAAAGTGTGGTTCAGGGTAGTTACATGCCTTTCCCTTGGTCAAGCCGCTAATGCTGAGGAAGGACTCCAATACATATCTTCATGACTCCAAATCCAACACTCTACTAACTCTTACAATAACCTCATCCTAATTACCTGTCACTTATAAATTTAATAAGCATGCTATATACTTAATTTTTCAAATCACTGGTTATATTAAAGGCTGTATCATGTATAGACACACACATAAAAGCATAAATTCTTACGTTATTGTGGATAAGATCAAAGTAGACTAAAATGGTGTCACTTTATGGAACCATACTAACTATACTGAATATCCTGTAACCTATACGTCATTTCAGAAATTGCCATCTGGACACTTTGTTGTAGTGTTTTAACAGTCATAGAATTTAGTCTATTTGTTAAACATAAATATACTTGGCTCTAATTAAATGCTCTTACCTCAATACTCTTTGTTCTGCAATAGGCCAATCAATATCAACATCAATATCTACACTGTGTTCAGCTCGCATTTCATAGTAGGCCATCTTCCCACCCTATAAAAAAAAATAATGTCAAAAGTATTGTTTCTTAGCATCAAATATAGCTGTTCCTATCCCAGCAAAAAGTTTTTCAAAATTAATATTATTTCTCTTTTCCAATGCTCCCTTTCAAAAATTTTAAAAAGAAACACAAAAAATCCCTTTGTAATGGAAACACATAGTACAATTAAATAAATTCTCCCACTGGCCGGGTCCAAAAATGAATGTCTCATTCTACAATTTAAGTCCATCAGCTTTCTGGCAGGAAGTAGGTAGCATGTTTCAGTCAGTCAGTCAGTCAATAAATATTTATTAAGCACCTACTATGTGGCAGGCACTGTGAATAGAAAGGCAAAAAACCAGTCCCTGCTTTTAAGGAGCTCACAGATTAATGAGGAAGAAAGCATGCAAACAAGTACATATAAACAAGCTATATACATGATAAACTGGAGATAATCAACAGAAGGAAGGCACTAGAATTAAGGGAGAATTAGGAAAGACTTCCCCAAAATCCAATGGGACTTTAGCTAGGAATTGGAGGGAGCCAGGGAAGCCAGGAGGCAGAGATGAGGGGGGAAAGCATTCCAGGCAGGAGGGACAGCCAGTAAAAATGAATGAAGTCTGGTGATGGAATGTCTTGTTTGAGAAACAACAAAGAAGCCAATGTTCCTGGAGTACATGAAGGCTGGGATTGGGGAAAGGCTTAAGAAGACTGGAAAGGTAGAGCAGATCATGGAGGGTTTTGGATGCCAAATAGAGGACTTTATATTTCATACAAAAGGTGATAGGATGCCACAGGACTTTACTGAGTAAAGGAGGGTTACATGATCATACCTGAGCTTTAGAAAGATGACTTTGACAGCTGAATGGAGCATGGATGGGAGTGAGGAGAGATTTGTGCCAGGGAGATCAACCAGCAGGCTATTGTAATAGTCCAGGTATGAGATGATGAGGGCCTACACCAGGGTGGTGGCAGTGTCAGAGGAGAGAAGGTGGCATATTTGAAAGATATTACAAAGATAAAAATTGACAGGCCTTGGAACAAATTGGATATAGGGGATGAGAGAGAATGAGGAGTCAAGGATAATGCCTAGGTTGTAAGCCTGCATAATTAAGAAGAGGGTGGTACCCTCAACATTAATAGAGAAGTCAGGAATAAAGGAGAGTTTTGGTGGAAAGATATCATTACATTGATCAGAGTTCTAAAGTTTTTCAAAGTTATTTTTCACTACAATGTTGTGTCAATGTTTTCCTAATTCTGCTCACTTTACTCTGCATCAGTTCATAGAAGTCTTCCTCATTTCCTTTGAAGCTGTCCATTTTGCCATTTCTTATGGTGCAGTAATCACATGCCTATACCAGAATTTACTCAGTCATTCCCTGATAGGTTAGCACCCCCTGAGTTTTCTGTTTGCTGCTATAAATAATTATATCTAGCAGTGGTGCAACTGGGCCAAAAGGTATACACAATTTAGTAATTTTCTAGAAAATAGTTTATTATAATGCACACAACTTTTTTATAAGTTACTTTCAAAAGGATTTCTGGAGAACTACAAAAATGCAAGACATTACTAACAGAAACTAATGAATTTTTGAACCAAATAATTTGGAGGGTCTTTTTTATCTCCCGATAGCAAAACAAAACCACCAAGAAATTTAGAATATTTCCAAATATTGTTGATGACAAAATTCTCATTCTTTTCCTTTAAAATGAAATTCTACTTTAATACTAAATATGTATAAACACAATATTCTCTCCTCTCAATATTATGGCCAAAAAGAGAGGTAGACAGAGACACAGAACCCTGTATGTGTAATGCTAACGGGAATTGAAAGTTTTCTCGTCCATTAATACGCCTCACATAGAGCCTATTAACTCAAGAGAAGCTTGATTAGGGGAGGCTTGTTCTTCAGGAAAGCCCACACCTTTTGTTATATTGTAATTAGGCAGTGGGTCATGAGGGTTGTGATGCCCTCTCACCCTGAAGTGTGTGTGTATATATATATACACATACACACACACACACACACACTGAGGTTAGCATTTTGCTTTGGGACTTACTCGTGGGAAGAGTGTTCGAGTGATGTAGCCAGATGACACTCTAGGTAGCCGTTAAGAAGCCCTCTGGCTTTGAAAACCCAGATGTTGGTGCTTCTCTCTCTGGTCACTATGTATGTATGTAATGATCAGACAACTGGATTTGTCTGTTGGTCTTTATGCTATTGTTTCTGCTTGTAATTTCGGTTTGTATTTTCCCTGAAGTTCAAGGTGCTGACTTTTTCCCCTGAAACTAAGTAAATGATATATATGTTTGATTTAAAGTAAGATTGTTGACCTGTTTTGAGTTGCTTTTCTTTAGAAAAGCAGATCAAAGAACTTGTGCTAGAAGCCCTCCTGTGTGCTGGTGTTATTGGTCTTATACCCTCACAGTAACTGTAAATAGCATTGCTATTACAGTATGATAACAACATATATGAACAGATCTCTTTTCTTTCTACATGTCTCCAACTCAGGGACAGTTTAAGAGTCCCTGTGATTTTTGTTCCAGTTATGACACAAAAGAAAATGAAGGACAAGAAAACTGACAGTACCATTGAACCTTATCTATTGTATTTGTGGAAATTAATATAGAACAAATGGAAGAACTAATATTTAGCCCTAATTTAAAACTCCCAGTCAAGGAAGCACTGTTGCGTGTGTGCGTGTCTGTATGTCTTCTGTCTGTTTGGGTGGGAGGAGGCTCATTATAACTAAAACTTGTTGATGTCGAGTATGATTTCCTACCTTAGCAATTATGTGGACAACAGGGATCATTTTTCTATAAAGATGGACTTCCACTTTCACAATTAATAGTCAGTCAGTCAATAAGTCCTTGTGTCTCATTCCTACCGGGCAGAGAAGTACTGGTTTCCTCCATATCTTAGGGTATGGTTTATAGACCATGTCTCAGATTGGGACTTACCAGAAGAATCTGTACCTAATCAGTATAATTTTTCCTAATTCTTTGATCTTTTGTATAAAATATATAGACTGGTGAGAAGATGAAAAGCTTGTTTTCTTCCCAAACATGGTGTTTTAGATAAACTAATGGTGATATGATAGAACTCTGTGGTTTTCAAGTTTTCTTTTCAGGATAGCTTTTATGACAAAGGGGCAATCACTAAACAGTAATACTATAACATTAGCTCAAAAATGGATGTAAAAATATTAGTATTTTTAATAGAACAATGTGAATGTTGCAATAGTAATTTTATATATGAAGATATATGAAAATCATTATATACAGAATATATTTAATATCTTTACACATAGTACACCATACATATACTAAAGTATAGTATACATAGAGAATATATATGCTAGTGATCAGCACCAGAGGATGAATGAAGAACAATGCTTCATACAAAGGAGCTTTATCAGTGACAGTCTGGTCCCCTTAACATTGACATTTGATATCATTTAGCAACTCTGCTTCTCTTGTCATTCTTTAGGAACAACTAATACTATAGAGAGTTTTTGTCAAATGACTATACAGACCTGTAAGTAGCCCATTTCTATCAAATGTCTTTTAGCAAAATAAAAGGAGCCATTTTCATATAATTCTCCATCCCAGTCTTGCCGACGAGGGCGTTTGGCTGGATTCAAATTCAGAGGCTCTGTCACTTCACTTACTGCAAGTAAAAGGCTACAATCAATTCAAAATGCCTGCATGTCTACTAACAACACATCCCAATAATCCCATGTTTGCTAGCAAGAATGATTCTGGATGAGAACCTTTTGTAAAAACATGAATAGTCATAAACAATATAATAGAACAAGATTTCAAATTAACTAAATTACTCAAGGGAATGGATGTTATGGTTAAATTTGTTGTTGTTAATATCAAATGAGAACTCGCCATAAAAATCTAGAAAATCTTCCTATGATGTAACTGCTTGATGATCCATGCCATAGATGCAAGAATCCCCTGGTATAAGGCCCATATCCCTGAAAGAATCTAGATTGTGGCATCAAACTCAAATTTGAGTTTGTATTTAAGTTTAGTTTTTAATCAGATGGTTATTTTAAGAGGTTATATTTATAAAGTGCCACGCAAACCTTAAAGTGCAATATAAATGTTATTATTATTCAGCAATTGTTTGAAAAGCACTTCTGCAGCTATCTGATTCAACTCTACAGTAATTACTAAACTCAAATACTCAACAACTACTAAACTCAAATAGAAATGGGGACCACTAAGCTGTACATAAGGATGCCTATGGGTCATATGTTGACTTAGTTTTGAAAAATAATATTATCTATGTTTGTAATTTTTACTTATTTTGTTAACTATTTCTCAATTACATTTTAATCTGGTTTGGATTGTTGTAGGATGTTGATTGCACATTTGATACCTGTGGTCTAGAGGACCTGTAATAACCTCCGGGTATCACCTCAGGCATACCAAGAAACCAAGGGCAATTTGCTCCAGGGAGGGCACGTGATACAACTATGAGATGCCCCTCCTGCCCAGTTTTCCTGGTACTCTAATTATTCATCTACTAGGATAATTTAATACGTTAAAAGTAGAAAAAAATATTATATGTCATTTGAATTATGTGCACCACAGTATCAGGGGATTCATTTGGATGGAGAGGATCTTGTAACAAAACAGTACTGAATGGTATGTATACAAAACTGAATTAATTCAATACTGATGTTATGAGATATTATTTGTAAAGTGCTCTGCAAACCTTAAAAATGCTATAAAAACAGTAGTTATTATTATTCAGTAATTGTTGGGAAAACACTTCTGCAGCTATCTGATTCAACTCTACAGTGAATACTAAAGAAAATAACAATTTAAAAGAATAGATTTAAAAAAATACCACATCCTTAGAAATGCATAATTGCTCTTAAATTGTAAGTGTGCAACTACTTCACCTTCCTACTACCAAGTAATCAGATAGGTCAATGTCAATCTTACATACTATGAAAATAGTATAATATTCTGCATACTTTTAATCTAATGATTGTTTTTTCTTTTTATTAGTTAGGATCCTCCTACTAAATACTAAGGTTTAAATAAGAGTATGTGTACTTTCCCTGCTTCTTTGCAGAGGTAGAAGTCTGTGGGTGTGTGTATATATATAGTGTTGGATGTTTTCTGAGTGGCTTTGCTAAACTAACTTTTTTCCCCTTTGTTTTTACTCTTTGTAATAAGGTATTACTCTTTGGGAGGGACTAGAAAGAGGTATAAATTGAGAACTATTTAAGTGACATAAAAATAGACATTATCAATAAAATTTTATTAAATATAAATTTTTAAAGAATATGTCTGATCTGGAGAAGTCCTCCAAAGGAGAAATTACTAGAGAGATAATTTTGCCATTTATTATTTGAAATGGGCTCTCTGAGTTTAGCAGTCTCACCAGCAGAAAGGAACCTATAAATGTAGCATTTCATAAACCAAAATAACTTTAGTAGTTTGAACCAGTCAAGATGGGAGAAAAAGCACAAGAGCATAAAAAGAAATGGCCCAGCGCCCAAGACTCCTGGTCCTTTCAGTTCAGTAGGCTGTCTGTATTAATTCTGACATTTTACGGAAAGATTAGTCAATCTTAAAAAACTGAATAAATATTGTCTGCCCCCATCCATTACCCCTTGCCCCCAAATTCCTAGTTTCCCTTAAAATATCATTTTGGATTTGTCATACCAAAATGTTTTCGATCCCTCTTTAAATCTATTTATATTTTACCCTCTCTTTGGGTAAAATCTAATATTTTAACATGTTAAGTCTTACTTCCTAAAATTCTTCTTTCACATTTTAAGGGGAGGATAAGTATCCCCATAGCATGTCCTTTATTATTTTATTAGCTTTTATTTTACTGACATCTTATTCTCAGTTTTCTTCTAGACTGACAGGTCCAAACATTTGATTTTATTTTTATCTAATTCGTCAAAAACTAGAATACTAACCTCGGGAATATTTCAAATATTTACTTAGTGCTACTTGATCTAATGCTTCTGACTTTTAAATATTTCCTTAGTCAGGTTAGAAGAAAAGCTAAAGCAAATTCTCTTAGTCCAGATGTATAATCTACGATCATGGACCATGGAGTACAAGTGATCCATTTAATTAAGTAATTCCACATAATAAACATAATTTTCATTGACTGAATAAATAACTTATGTATTACTATTCTGAAGTCTCTTTTTATAGACGCTTTCATAAGCAAAATACAAAATTTCAGAGCTATTGATGAATTTATTGCAGCTTTTCTATTTTGTAGTTAATGGATACCAACAGTATATAACTATTCTCACATGGAATCAAAAATTTTTTACATTAAAAATTAGTCCTTTTACTTGAAAAGGTTGGGAACTGCTGGTCTAAATATATTATTTGCTACTATCACCTCACTGTTGGCAATAAGATCAGAGTTTTATAAACAAATCATACTCCATAAACCACTGTATCATTTCTACCTTATTTTTTTCCATAAATCACATTAAGTATTATGTATTCACTTTCACTTCTCATAACACACCTAGAGAAGAAAAAATTTGAACCTTGTAAGCAGTTAAGACTAGAAAGAATGAAAATGTCAGGTTACCTCCTTTCTGAATTTCACTCCACCGAAATTGGTGACGCCTCACAACAGAGAAAACAGAATCATATCCATCTTCTCGGATCATTTCTGCCACTTTCTGAAGGTCAGAAGGATGCAGACATGGAGAAGTAGCCTGAATATTTCCTACAATATCAACCTCTTAAGAAGACAAAAGATGAAGAAAATGTGTGTCATAATGATATCAGCAAAAGACAATTAAGTGCCAATGAAGAGATTTTTCTAACATATCCAATTCATATTAAAGTAAATCAGGTTATCTAATAATTAAACACAGCAAAATCCCATTCCAACAACAATAAAATGAACTTGCTTTTTAAAAAAATAAACAAGTAATTAAATACATACCATTATGGTAACTTAGAAACTCTGATATGGCATCTAAAGAAGTAGAACTGTCTTTTGAAACTTCTGAACTTCTTCGATGAACTTGTGCTCCACATTGCTTGGCAACTTTCTCAATTTCATCATGATCCGTAGAAACCCATATGCTATATATGGATAAAAAACACAACCCCCCAAATCATTAGAGAGCTTTGTTATCAAGGTGAATAGCTTCAAACGTCTATAAAGTTCCTGTATGACTAGTGAAACTGATGAAAGGTAAAAATAAACACTATAATTTGGAATTGTTTTATAATGCTAAATAACAGCAATTCAACAAAGAACATTCACATTATGAAATAACGAATTTAATACTGAACAACAGGAATTTAATGAAGAATGGAGAGAAAAAAAATGTTTCCTGTTATTTGCAGTAGGAACTTGAAAGACCATGTCTCTGAAAGAACACTATGTCCTCTACTAACACATTAAAATTAGAAGTGAGACTACTTAAGCTAGTCTGAAAGCATTACCGAGCATGGCTAGTTAGTTGGTATGGTCAAGCTAACTGTGTCAAAACATTAGGTCATGTAAGGAGGCCACACTTTAATCATCTGAGACCTAAACATGGGCATAGCAGCTATGTTGCTACTTTGGGCTGAATTTTTACCTAGATCAAAATTATTTTAATTATGAGGCATATATTTGTTATGTAAAATGGTGTATCAGTGAATTTTCCTTAGCAAAGGAAGAAAATATTTGGGTAATATTACTAATTATCTTGAAAATAAGATAATATATATCATTCAGGCAATCCTGGCAACTTTAGGGTTGGGCAGGACAAAATAACATGCTTATTATTAATTCAAGTCACTGTGAAGGAAGTTTTAAAGGTGGTGGTGGGGGGGCTTAATTCCTATTTCTCACACATCAAAAATGGTTTCTCACAATCTAGTAGTGTTTACTTAGCATTTTTATAGGTTACAAACAACAAGCACAGTGGAACCTGGCATTCACTATACCTTTAGTCAACTGTATGATTATAGAAACAAGAGTTATTAGGGAACAGTGCTTATGAAAGTCTTTCTGTTCCCTTCTCACATACTCACCAAGGATGTCCTTAATATGTATGTAGATTATTCCTGTGAAATTTTTGTCTAGACAGATAGGAAAGTAGGTATGTGGGACTATAATTATTGGTATTCTTTTAGTTGCCTTTTTTTGAGGGGGTGATATCTTTGGTATCTTCCCCTATTTCTGATTTCTTGAAAACTGATCCCTCAATGCCCTCGAAATTGTGTGACTTAAAGCCCTACCTTCCTCTGTGGATACCTGATCCAGTCTAGCTGAATTTCCAGCTTGATTTTCATCAGTTCTAATTCTACTTCATTAGATAATACAAGTGGAACTTCGATGCTAGAGTTCAAATATGGTGACTCCATTATCACTGATAGTCTCTCCCCATTCCAATCCATCCTCCACTTAGCTGCCAAGGTCTGACCATGTCACCACCCTATTAAAGGACCTCCAGGAGCTTTCTATTAGCTCCAGGACCAAAAAGTGCAGTCCTATTTTGGCACTTAAAGTTTCTTAAAATCTGTGCCCTTTCTAGCCTTCTTGCACATGATTCTCCTTCACACATTCTACAGTGCAAACTGGCCTACTTACAGTTCTCCAATCACAACATTCTATTTCCTTTCTTTTTGCCTTTGCATTGGTTGTTCCTTATGCATGGAATAAAGCTCTGTCCCATCACCTCTACCTCTTTACTTTCCCTGGTTTCCTACAAGACTCAATTCAAATTTCACTTTCTGTAAGGGGCCTTTTCCTGTCTGTGCTCCCACCCCCCAGTTGCTAATGCCTTTCTCTTTGAGATTACTTCCATATGCTTCCCCAATGGGGGAGACAACATGAAAACAAAGTGATACAAAGCCAGTTACATACAAGATAAACACAAAATGATTAAAAGATAAAGTAGTGGAATTAAGAGGGGCAAGATAAGGCCTCTTGTAGAAGGAGGGATTATAGTTGGGGCTTAAAAGAAGCCAGAAATGTCATTAGACACAGTGGAGGGGGAGGGGAGAGAGCATTTCCAGTCAGAGAAAATACTCTGAGTCAAGAGATGGAGGATCTTGTTTGTGTAATAGCCAGAAGGCCAGTATGACTGCATCACAGTATACATGGTAGGGAGTAAGATGTATGAAAACTAGAAAGGTAGGAAGGAGCAAGGTTATGAAGTGCATGAATGGCAAATAGAACATTTTAAAATTTGTTTCTGGAGACAATAGGGAGCCACTGAAGTTTACTGAGTGTGTATGGGGCGGGGTGGGGAGGGGGAACGGAAGGATAACATGATTAGGAAAATCACTTAAGTGGCTGTAACTGAAAAACAGCTAATTCAGGAATGGCTCTCACATCAATAACTAGCTGCTTTCTGCCAATGGAACAATAGTAAAACTAAAACTAGCAATTTACCCCTAATTGTTTTTCTATTGTTTATTGAATTTGGCAGTAGCTTCACTGACTTTAAACTCTCATTTTCTATTCCACTGAAGGCTCATTTCTGCAACTGTGGTCAAGAGGCAAAGGGAAGTCAGGAGACCTGATGTTCTAGCCTTGGCTATGCCACTCATTTTCTGTGAGAACTTAAGTCACTTACCTCTCAGTACCTGGATTTCCTCATTTGTAAACCAAAGGTATTTATAGAATGCTAGATTTAGAACTGAAATAGACCTTCAAAGTCATCTGGTCCAGCCTCCTCATCTTATGAATGAGGAAGTTAGAGAACAAAGACTTTAGTGACCTGCCCAGGTCAGGAACCAATGATCAGGAACTTTCCTTCCATGCCAAACAATCTATAATTCTAAGTCAACCGACACAATTTCTACTTTCTGGAATGAGTATAGCAAAATCTCTTTACTATATAATGCTGCCTTAAGGGACATACCAGTTTTACAAAACCAGTAAACATTTACTGAGTATTTGACTGGGTGTGAGCACTATGCAAGACAAAAAGTAATAGTTTCTGCCAAAAAGGGAACTTATCACCTAGTTGTAAGCAATGGAATGAAAATGACAGGTACAGAAGATTTTAATGAATTTATGTAAGTTGTTTATATTTGTAATGCATTTTGCCATAGTCTTATAGTTTAACAGGGGAAAGAGAAAAAATAGTCTGCTTTACTTCCCATAATTTATTTATATTTCCATTAAAATTTCTAGAGTCCTTTTTTTTTTGTTTTCTCAGAAAAACTGTTTAAAAAGACTCTGGTCCCAACCCAGGTCATAAAAATAGTATTTTATTGCATTATAGTTCATAAGATCATAGAAATAAAATTGGATTACGTTAGAAAAATAACAGAGTCCAATCCTTTCATTTTACAATTGAGAAAGTTAAGGCCCAGAGAGAAAAAATAACTTGTCCAAGATCATCCAAACATAAGTGGCAGATTCAGAACTAAAATACAATCCCACTGGCTCTAAATTCTTTCTCCACAAGGCCAGGGTTGGACAATCTTATTATTGATGACTAATAATAAACTTTGTCTTTTACACATATATTGAATTTGCCTAATATCTGCTTTAAGAATTAGATATTTTTGAGATTTTTTTTTTTTAAGCAATCGGGGTTAAGTAACTTGCTCAAAGTTACATGGCCAGTTATTTCTGGGTGTGGTGCTGAGTATCTGAGCCCGGGATTCGATCCAGGTCATCCCGATTCTGGAGCCAGAGCTCTTATTCACTGAGCCACCTGGCCGCCCCTAAGCAATTGGGGTTAAGTTCAAGGTCACACGGCCAGGTGTTTCTGGGTAGGTGCTAAGTGTCTGAGCCTGGGATTCGATCTCCAGGTCATCCCGACACTGGAGCCGGTGCTCTTACTCACTGTGCTACCTGGCTGCCCCTATTTTTGAGATTTTAAGAATTTAAAACATTTTAGAAATGGTCCAACAGTAGTTTTCATTGGATAAATAAGAAATCATCTTAAGGCAATAAAAAGGCATATTAAGCCTGGGAACATTAAGGTGAAAAATAAAAAGAATGATGAATTTCTTAATAGGTAATTATTTTTTTATTATTCACTTTTATGTTTATTTTTAGTTTACATCATTCATTTCCACAAGATTTTGAGTTACAAATTTTCTCCCCATCTTTCCCCCACCCACCACCCTAAAACAGCGAACCCACTGAATACCCCCTCTCCCAATCTGCTCTCTCTCCTATATCCTCCTTCATCCCCCTCTGAATTTCCAATAAGGAAAGATGGATCTCTATGCCCCAGTGCCTGTATATCATTTCCCAGTTGCACGTAAAAATAAAATGTATGTGTGTGTATATGTATATATATATATATATATATATTTTTTTTTTTTTTAAACATTTGATTTTAAAACTTTGAATTCCAGATTCTTTCCCTTCCTCCATTGTCACCCACCCTTACTGGGAAGACAAGCAATTCAATATAGGTTGTACATGTGTAGCTATGCAAAACATTTCCATAGTGGATATATTGTGAAAGACTGACTATATTTCCCTTCATCCTATCCCACCCCCCACTTGTTCTATTCTCTACTTTGATCCTGTCCCTTTTAAAAGTGTGTGTTTCTAACTTTTCTCCCTCTCAACCTGCCCTCCCCTCCATCTTCCCCCCTCTCATCCCCTTCCCCCTTACTCTCCTGTTGGGTGAGATACCCTATTTAGTGTGTATGTCATTCCCTCCCTAAGCCAAATTCAGTGAGAGTAAGGTTGACTCATTCCCTTTTGCCTTCCTGTTCTTCCCCTCCATTGTAACAGTTTTCCCTTGCCTCTTCTATATGAGATAATTTACCCCATTCTGTCTCTCCCCATCTCCTCTCATTATATTCCTCTCTCACCTCTCAATTTCACCTTTTAAATATCATCTTCCTATTCAATTGGTCCTGTGCCCTCTGTCCATGTACACCTGTACACATATATACACACACTCACATATGTATTCATACACCTATATACCCTCCTATATAGACATATATGCATGTATACATATATATGTACATTTATATTCCCCTCCACTATTCTCATACTGAGAAAAGTTTCATAAGTTACAATTCCATGTAGGAATATAAATAGTTCAACTTTGAAAAGTTCCTTATGATTTTTTTCCCTTGTTTACCTTCTCATGCTTCCTGTATCTGAATGTCAAATTTTCTCTTCAACTCTGTTTTTTCATCATGAATGCTTGAAAGTCCTCTATTCCATTGAATAACCATATTTTCCCCTGAAACATGATACTCAGTTTTGCTGGGTAGGTGATTCTTGGTTTTAATCCCAGCTCCTTTGACTGCCAAAATATCATATTCCAAGCCCTTCGATCCCTCAGAGTAGAAGCTACCAGATCTTGTGTTATCCTGATTGTGTTTCCACAGTATTCAAATTGTTTCTTCCTGGATGCTTATAATATTTCTCCTTGATCTGGGAACTCCAGAACCTGGATATAATATTCTTAGGAGTTTTGTTTTTGGGATCTTTTTCAGGAGGTGATAGGTGGATTCTTTCAACCTCTATTTTGCCCTCTGGTTCTAAAACATCAGGGAAAATTTCCTTGAGAATTTCTTGAAGGATGATTTATAGGTTCCTTTTTTGATGATGGCTTTCAGGTAATCCAATAATTTTTAAATGATCTCTCCTGGATCTATTTTCCAGTTCAGTGATTTTTCCAATGAGATATTTCACATTGCCTTCTATTTTTTCATTTATTTGGATCTGTGTAATAGTATCTTGATTTTTCATAAAGTCATTAGCTTCCATTTGCTCCAATCTAATTCTGAAGGAATGATTCTCTTCAGTGAGCTTTTGAGATTCTTTTTCCATCTGGCAAATTCAGCTTTTTAAGGCATTCTTCTCCTCATTGGCTTTTTGAGTCTCTTTTGCCATTTTAGTTGGTCTATTTTTTAAGGTGTTATTTTCTTCAGTCAGGTTGTTGACTTTCTTTTCATGATTTTCTTGCATCATTCTCATTTCTCTTCCCAATTTTTCCTCCACTTCTCTTATTTGGTTTTCAAAATCCTTCTTAAGCTCCTCTATGCCCTATAACCAGTTCATATTTTTCTTGGAAGCTTTTGGTGCAGGAGTTCTGACTTTGTGGTCTTCCTCCTGTTCCATGCTTTGATCCTTTTTGTCCCCAAAATAGGAATCTAAAGTCAATGGATTGCTGTGCTTGCTTTGCTTCCTTTGCTTACTCATGTTGCCACTCAATTACTTAACTTTTGAGCTTTTTGCCACAGTAGAACTCTGCTTCCAGAGAGGAGAGCTTTGTCCCAAATTGCTGGGGTATTCTCAGATGCTGTAGCTATTAGTTGGCTGCCCTCTCTGAAGCCTCTACATGCTCTGGCTCACTGGTCACGCACCCCAGGACCTCCACCCTAGACAGTGATCCAGATCCATGCAGGTTAAAGCAAGAGGAATTACCCCTCAGACTGGTCACTTGGTCCTCCTACAGTCTGCAGTTCAGGAGCTCTGAAGCAGCCATGCAGCGGTGGCTGCATGGCCGCGACACCTCAGCTACTTTTCCCTCTGGGGGCAGAGCCTGCACCACACTCCCAGACCCTCTGTTCCCAAAGTACACTGACCTCTCACTTTGTCTTTGGCATTTATGGGTTGATAATTCTGGAAACCACCACAGCTACTGGTGATCTACTCTCCTGACGTCCCTCTAGCCGTGGCTGGTCGTGGCCACCCTGAGGCTAAAACCTTGGGCTCATGCAGGGCTGGGCTTGGCTCCCAGAGCACTGAGATGGTCCCTTTCTGCTGGCCTGCCAGGCTGTCTTCAGCAGGAGGTTAGTTTCTCTCTGTCACTTTGTGGGTTCTGTAGCTCTAAAGTTTGTTTAGAGTCATTTTTTACACATATTGGAGGAGGTGGAAGCATGAGCCATGCAGAAGTCTTGTTTCTACACCCCCATCTTGGCTCTGCCCCCGCCAATTCTTTAAGACTGTAAATTTACAGCAGGTGTCAGTCAGCATGGGTAGGAATTCCTAAACAGGAGTTCTCTCTACCAATGAAGTCACAGACCCAGTTTTCCCCAAAGGAACATATGCCATATTAATAACAGAGAAATGTAAAAGTAGCCCAACCATTATACCTAATGCTAGGAAGATCAAGTAGATGGTTTTTAATGTTCTTCGTGATTGCAAAATTGCAAGTCTATGAACAATGGAAATTTGACATCTAAGAACACATGAATATTCTACAATTGGTACTTTGTGCTAAATCATAGGCTCACAGAATCTCAGAGTTAGAAAGGCCATCAGAGACCATCTACTCCCTCTGTATCTCAAAAAGAATCCATGCTACAATATAGTTAACAAGTCCTCATCTGGTTTGTGCCTGAAGGTCTCTAGGGAAAGGGAGCCCATCGACTCTGCTTATGGATCATTCTGATTGTTAGGAAGATTCTTCGGATGAACTTAAGTGTGTCTCTGTGCAACTTCTAGTTACTGTTCCTAGTTCTATGTTTTGGGGCCACAACAAACAAAATAAGTCTAGTTCCTGCCCCATGTGAAAGCCCTTTATATACTTGAAGACAACTATCCTATCTCCCTCCCTCCATGTCCAACTCTTCTCTTCTACTGAACATACATCTCCATTTCTTTCTGTTAATCCTCCTATGGCCCTTACTCTCCTCCAAGTATTTTAATGATCCAGTGACACTGGTCTCACTATTCCCTGAACAAAATACTCTGTCTCCAGATTTTGTGTCTTTGTACCCACTGATCCTTATGCCTGGAGTGATTTCTCTCCTCAGTTCTGTCTCCTGGCTTACTTCCAGATTTCTGTTCAAATCCCACCTTCTCTAAAAGGTTTCTCTCCACCCTCCACAACTGCTAGTGTCTTCACTCTAAGATTAGCCCCAAGTTGGTGTCTTTGCTTTTGATCCTTCCCCTTTCTAATCCACCCTCTATACAGCTGCCAAAATGATTTTCCTAAATCAGAGCTCTCACCATGCTACTCCCCAACTCAAGGACCTTGCTGCTTTTTTATTGCCTCTAGGACAAAGTATAAACACCTTGCCCCTGACAATATAGCTTCACCCTATTTTTCCATATTTATTTTATATTATTGCCCCTTACACATTCTATAGTTTAGCCAAACTGGCCTACATATTGTGCCCCAAATATGACAGCTTATCTCCCCTCTATGTACTTTTGCAGAGGCTGTCCCTCATGTCTAGAATGCTCTCCCTCTTATCTCCTGGAATCCTTATCTGAAATGCCATCTCCCACAAGAGGACTTCCATGATTCCTCCAGTTAGTGATCTCTCCTTTCTCCTAAAATATCTTCGAATCCCTCTTCATTTCTTTGTCTTAGCTCATTAGTGTCTTTCAGGGCCCAAGAGAGGTGCCACTTCCATGGGAGGCCTCTCCTGATTCCCTGAATTGTTATTCCTTTTTTCCCTTCTTAAATGATCAGGCACTGAATTCTCCAAATAAATGTTGTATTCTTCCAGTAGGATGAAAGTGTCTATGTAGCTGAGATTAATTTTTGTTTTGTCTTTATAGGGACTAGCACAATGCCTTACATGCAGTAGGAATTAAAACAGTGTGTGCTGAATTGAATTTTACTATATCCCATAGTCATGTATCTAATGATAACTGATGTCAAAATGAAATCAATTATAAAACACAAATGTTATTCAGTACTCAAAGTCATCAATATAGCCTTAAAAATGAACACAAATTAAAAAAGCAAGGTTCTGATCACAGGCCCAGTGTTGATACTGTGTGTCACCTAAGAATTAGCCCAGTGAAAATCAGAGAGGGTCATCACCATTTTGGCCACTAGTTGAGTAATTTTTCAGCCACAGCAACTTTCAAAGACAGTCAAGATGCTGTAATCAGTTGGTGGAGGGAGAGTGCACCCTGACAAAATCACAAAGCCTTGAAGTACATGTCGACATGTAGATAACACTAATGTTGGGAAGACTAATTAGTAGATGAACTTTTTTTTTTCTTTTACCCAGATCTGTGGTTTCATCAGTACTGGGAATGCTGCTTCCTTGGTCCTTTTCTAAAACTTCCATCTACCAAAGTAAATCTGTGAAAGAAAGCTGCTGAGGGCACTGATATGTGACTACCCTAGGATCACATAGCAGATATGCATTAGAAGTCTCATTTCCAAGGGGCGGCTAGGTGGCGCAGTGAGTAAAGCCCGGCCCTGGAGTCGGGAGGACCCAAGTTCAGTTCCAGCCTGAGACACTTAACACCCACACAAAAATACTAACTGTGTAACCTTGGGCAAGTTACTTAACCCCAATTGCCCTCCAAAAGGCAAAAAAAAAAAAGTCTCATTTCCTGACTCTAAGGCTCTCCCTCAATCACTTGCATGCTCTCTCTATTAGTCTAATTAGTCTTCTATTTCTCCATTTTTCAGCTACAATTATTTGTTTGTTAGAAATTAATTCTTCTGCCTTCTTCATAGTAATTAGTGATGATCAGTAAATAACAATGTGCTTGAATTTCCCTATGCTAGGCCCATGTAACTTATCTAAATAAAGAGATTAAGCTAAGATACCATTTTCATTGGTTGATGCCTGTAAACAAAGGCATGAGGCAACAAATGGTTATCAGATACAAATACAAGCAATGATCCATCAACATCACAGTTCTGGGAAGGGATTTGGCAGTGCCATTGATGTCCTTCTAACCAGTAAATCTTGAAAACTTTAGACAGCAGTTGGACAATAGGACACAAGGCTGGCTGAACTTCACTGATGTAAAAAAAGAGCTTTTGATCAAAAGAATAAAAGAAACATTTAACAAGAACTGGCAAAGATATGTACTTTCTGGGTAATTTCTAACTTAATACAAAAACATACAAATATATAAAAAACAACTTCTATAAATTGAGGATTATTAAAAGTAACCAAATTATTAAGAGTAAGAGAATGCAAATGAAAATCCAAGGTTTTATCAGAATTTAATCAGAAGAATTGGCAGAGATAACTAAAGAGAAAGAGTAGCCCATGCTAAAAGTTTTTTGAGCATAGAGGAACACTGACACCTCACTGGGGTAACTGTGAAGTGATCCAACTATTCTGTATTTCAGTTAGAAATCATGTAAGAAAATTGACCAAACCCTCTGCCCTACTGGGGCAATCACACTACTGGGCAAATACCTCCAAGGAAGTCAACAGCCCCCAAATCTCCACCCCCCCAAATTAATTAGACCAAATCTAGGATTCTAACATAGTGATAGGTGTATACTGTGGTTGCAAAAAATTGGAAACAAAATTAATGTCAATAAACAAGAGTGTGCATGGAAAAACCACAGTAATGAAATATAATTGTGCAGCATAAAATGATGAATATGAAGAGTTTAGGGAAATGTAGGAGGATTTGCATGAACTTATTTCAAACAAAATAACAGAATCAAAAGAACTATACAATGATTAAAATGGTGTAAATGAAAAAAATCATTAAAGGCAAGATGAACTCTAAATTATGAAAAAATAAAACTGAATTAATGAAACGATTCTTGCTTCATGGTGGAGACAGAGGAATAGCAGGCAAAATAGGACAGACAATGTCAGATACTGGTCTCTACATTGGTCAAATATTATGATAAAACCAACTCCAATAATACCTTTATTTGTCTCTCCAAGGATAAACTTATGAGCTTCAATTTGCTGGCCTTTTCTCTCCTTTGGCTTTATTTATAGCAAGAAGGTCAAGATAAATCTAATTCTGTATCTCTAGCAGTATGTCTGTTCCTTGTTCATTCTATAAAGATCTCACATTCAGAGTACCAACAACTATGGTGAAATTAATGAATGATCTGAAAAAAACAACAGCAAACAACCAAACTCGGTGATGGGCCATCCTTTGTTCCATTTTCTGCTACTGCCACCATCACTGCAGAAACAGATTGTTGCTTGTAGTTTAATCATTACAGCCATGTCTGACTCTTTGTGACCCCATTTTGGGCTTTTCTTGGCAGATACTGGAGTGGTTTTCCATTTCCTTATTCAGCTCATTTTACAGATGAGGAAATTGAGGCAAATAGGGTTAAGTAACTTGCCCAGAATTACATAGCTAATATGTGTCTGAGGTCAAATGTGAAATCAGGTCCTGACTCCAGGCCCAGTGTTCTCTCCACTGCACCACAGGGCTCTGCAGAAACAGAGAGGTCTGCAAAAGGCTGAGGTCCACTTTGCATTCTTCTCTGTCTCATGGGCTGCCATGGCCAAAGAATTCATCACTAAATGACCAGTCTAATGGTGATAAGCCTCTATGCACTTATTTTGAAAACAGACTGTATGTTGCTGGGATCCTAGTCAAAGTATTTTTGGCACAGCAGACCCTACTAGAGTGCGTGTTCTTCTGGCATAGCCTTTGAGAACAAAAGGTCACCTCTACTTCATCTTGTAACAGTAAGACCTACTTTGATATGAGGCCACATAGGCCATCCAGCTTCAAACCAGAGAATGGGAGATACAGAAAGAAAGATAAAGGATGAAAAAAGGGCACAAAGTACTGCCTCCCACTCCTCTGCTCAAGAGATGAGGAGCCAAGGGATGAAGGGATAAAGATGAAACACCCTTATGTGTTTTTCACGACTTCCAATCTAGTCAGGTCACCTTTCTTCTTGCTAGAATTTTTAAAGTCTGCTCCTTAACACCTTCTGAGGACTGGAGGCAAAAACAAAACTTGCATTCCAAGTTTCATGGTCTTTGGAGAGTGCTTTCCCTTAATAAGGGAGAAGTTTAATTTGAATTGAGGATACTCAATCCTATTAACAATAGGAAGCCTCTTTCTCAGTCCATTCACATGACTTGTTGCTCCCCCCTTTTCTGAGAATGACTCTTCTGGGCTACAACTGAATAGTAGGGGAGGAGGATCTTAATGTTCTCTCCCCATCCTCCAGTATTTAGAAAGTAATGTGACATCAAATGATAATGATAATATTGCCAAGGATAGCTAAGGAGCAAAGCCCTTAACAACAGAGGGATGGCTTTGAGACTGATTTTTCAAATAACCCTACCAGAACTTACAGACCTATAATTTCATCAGGGTAGGAACTCCTAATATGAAAACTCCTTGAAGATTATCACTAGCAACTCATCTGTAACTTACTGAGTTTTGGAGAGCTGCTAATCAGCATTGAGACTTACACAGTTAGGATGTATCAGAGATGGGGTTTAAGCCCTACTAAAGGTTAAGAAACTATTACATTTAGTACATTCTGTTTTCAACCATGAATGTACATATAGCATTTTAGAAAGATTTGTATCAGAAATAGTAACAGGGGTGGCTAGGTGGCACAGTGAATAGAGTACTGATCTGGAGTCAGGAGGACCTGAGTTAAATTCGGCCTCAGACACTTGACACACTGACTAGCCATGTGACTTTGGGCAAGTCACTTAACCCCAATTGCCCTCCAAAAAAAAAAAAGAAACAGTAACAACAAAAAAGCTTTAGGACTTAAAGGAGTAAACTTCAATAAACTGAAAATTCACTTTCATGAAAAAATCCATTCCATTAAAATGCAGGACAAATTAGGCATTATCAGATTTACAATTTTTCATTGTTTCTGTGTCAACTCTTACTACCTACCAGGTCTATGGTATTGTGAAAAATCATTTGCATGGAATTCAATTTCCTCAATTGCAAAATGAGGCAATAAGACTAAATGTTCTTTCCAGTTTCTTCTAGCTCTAATATTCATCAGAATGGTGAAAGGGCTTGATCTTGCCATATTAGTACAAAATGGAGGAACTAGGAATAATTAGCCTGAAAGAGGAAATTGAAAAGAAAAATAGGGGAAAGGTAGCCAGATAACCATCTTCAAATATTTAGAAGAGAGATTAGATTAGATCTGTTTCTTCTTGCCCCCAGACAACTAAGGAAAATGGGCTAAAGTGAGGTAACTTTTAGGCTTAATATAAGGAAAAAATTTCCTAAAAGAGCTGTCCAAAAAGTAAAATGGGCTGCATTAGGAAGAAGTGGTTTGCCTTTTTCTTTATGTCTTTAAACAATGGACTGATTATTTTTCAATTACTTATCAGGTAGGATGTTGAGATTCCTCTTTAGGAAGGTAGATGAAAGATGGTTGTGAGATTCTTTGCTACTCTGAGATTCTGTAATACCATTTACCCTCATCTGTAGCAATAAAGGGGAAGAAGCCACAGTCATTCCCTTATCTCTCCAGTTCATACTTCAAACGGCCTTCTTATCTTTTAGAGTCAGCTCCTATTTCTGCTTGGCTCTAACCATAACTTCCTTTAGAGAACCGTTGTTGTTTTGGGAGGCCCAAACAACTCAAAACACGGCAAAGGAAAAAAAAAAAAAACCATACACGCTTTCCTTAGGTTTCTTTCAAACATAGAGCTTTCAGTGCTTAACTGGTTGAATAATTGCTAGGTTCTTTCTAAAGCAGGGTTAGGCAGCTGTTAACAGCAAGAAGCTACAGCAATAAATCAGGCTATAGCAATAACAACTTGTGCTATGGTTCATTCATTCAATAATAATTTATTAAGTCTTTATTGTGTGTAGAACACCATGCTAGACACTGGAGAAGAAAGTTTAGATAAGATAGGATGCTGGTCCTCATAGAGTTGACAATCTATTAAGGGGATGATACAAATAAAGGTAAATATTATATTTCATGATTAAGAGGCATTTAAGTTAGTTTTAAGGGGAAGGAATTCAACAGGGAAGACATTCTAAGCTTAGAGGACAGTGTGAGGAGGGAACAGAAGGAAGAGATCACAAGGGTATATTTGGAGAGCAGAGAATAATGCAGAGTTTGTGGAAGGGAGTAATATGAAATAAGCCTCGAAAGGGAGAGTGGGTCAGACTATGGCATACTTTGAATGCCAAGCAAAGTAATCCAAGTTTCACTTGGCTGACAGTCACTAAAAATTATTGAGCAGATTGGTCAACATGATGCATGCATAGGAAAGGTTATTTTGGCAGTAATACAAAGTATGGATTTGGGGGGTATAAGATATAGAGGTGGGAAGACCTGTTAGTAATGTATTAATAACAGTTGAGAAGAGTAGTAAGAAGAGCCAGAAATAGGGTTGTATCAGTGGGAAAAGAGAGGAGGGCTGTTTGTCAAAGATATTGCTGTGATGGAATCAACTGGTAACTGAATGGCACTGAGAGGTTTAGGAGGGGGAAAGAGCCAACTATTGCCAAGTCTTTGAATATGGGAGGGTGAGCAAATATTGGCACCACAGAGAGAAACATTTAAGTAGGAAGAAACTTATTTTTGGGACAGAGTGGGTCAGATGATAAGCTCAATTTTAGACATGTAGAGTTTAAGTTGGGACATTCAGGTGGAAATGTTCTTCTACATGTAGTTAGGTTTTCTAAGTCTAGAGTTCAGGGCTGGAAGTTGATGGCATAGAGGTGGTAACTGAAGGTATGGAAAAGAACTGAAATTGACAAGGGAGGAGAGTGAAGAAAGGTGGGGAAAGTGCTATGCTTATGAAGCACCTAGCCTGTAAAATGGTTTCCTTACAACAAATGGATAAAGCAAATATTGTTGTTTACTTGTTTTCAACTGTTCCTGACTCCATGGACCATATTCTCCATTGGTAAAGCTTCTGGGGTGGTTTGCCATTTATTTCTCCAGTGAATTATGGCAAACAGAGGTTAAGTGAATTGCCCAAGGTCACATAGTAAGTGTCCAAGGTCACATTTGAACTCAGGTTTTCCTGACTCCAGAACCAGCGCTCTTTTCACTGAACCATTTGGGTGCCCCAAAGCAAATATCACTCCCCCATTTTCTGGATGACGAAACTGAGACCAACATAGCTGAGAGGTGGGATTCCAACCCAAGTCTTGTGGTTCCAAATTTAATGCTCTAGCCACTCTTCTCAAAGAGAAAGGTAAGATCAGATGCTTCAGGCAAAGAGAAGGTGAAAAAGGCATGATGAAAGGTAGGAAAACCAAGAGAGATTGGTGCCTCTGCACAGAGAGAGGAAAAAGTAAAAGGGAAAGCACAACACTCTCAAAAATTACAGAAAAGTCAAAGATAATGACTGAAAAAGAGTACTTGATTTTTAGATCACAGGGGACCTCTGAAAGAATACTTAAAATATTTTCTAAAATAAAATTTTATTGATGCTATTTAGTTTTAGAATGCCTACATTTTCCTATATGTCCATTCTTTTCCCTCCCCCCAGGCACACCTCTTATTACAAAGAAAAAAATTAGAGGGGAATGAAAGCAGTGGCAAAACTAAGCAACATATCAAAGCCTGACATTCTATGCAGTGTGCCACCCTCATAGATGACCACTTTCACAAAAGAGTGAAGGGAGGGGCCTTAAGTGGTAGGCAGTCATATTGGAAAGGATTGAGGAGAAAATGGGTACTGAGGAAATAGAAGCATTAGATACAGAAAACTTTTCCAAGATGTGTAACAATGTAGTGGGAGACAGCTGAGATAGTAGCCAGGTGGAATACAGGTCAAGGGAATTTTTTTAGGGGGAGTGAAGGCTGGAGAGGCTTGAGCATATCTGTATGTAAACAAATTATAGACCACAACACAGATTTAGAGCTGGAAGGGATCCTACAGGTCACTTAGTTCAACTTCCTCATTTTATAAATAAGACAACTGAGGTCCAAAGAGGTTACATAACTTGCCCAAGGTCACACAAAACTAAAGGGTGGTTGGGGTACAGCCAAAATTTGAACTCTGGTCCTTTCAGCTGGATCTGACCACTCTCTCCCCACAACAGCAAGCTGTTTCCCCTGAGGTAAGTGCTGGAACAATACCCTGGAAAAGATGGGAATAAATGGGATAATAGTACAAAGTAGGGGAGTAGGAATACCACTTATTGTGTGACCAATGGGCAAAGGCAGGAAAGGGGTCATGATGAGGAGAAGTTCTGAACAATGGAAAAAGGGGGCTGAGACAATGCAGGCTGCTTTTAATTACATGGAGGTGAGATCACAGGAACAGCAGGGAATGAAGCATGGAATGTGGAATCAGGTAAGACCTAGATTCAAATCTCACCCAATCTCTAACCATGGCTAGAAATTTGACCAGGGGCCTTAAGCTCTGTGAGACTATTTCCTCATCCATAAAATGAGACAGCTGTAGTATTTATCTCACATGTTTTAAAGCTCAAATGAGAAAATACATGTGAAGTACAAAGCCTTTTATAATTTGTCATTATTATTACTATCTACTAAATGTATAGGAAATTCCAGTTATGGCCTTGAGGAGAGAGAAAAAAGATTTGCAAGAGTTTCTCTGGGAAATGAGATCTGGTATCAATATGAGTAGACAGACCTACAGAACAGAAGAAATCAGCATGGACTAACAGCCTCGGCTGTTGTGGTCTCAGCACTGCTACTGATCAGTGATGTGTCCTTAGATAAATCAATTCACCTCTTGGGACCTGAGCTTCCTCATCTGCAAAATGAGCTTTGAACTAAATGCTATCTAAGGCTCCTTCCAGTTCTAAAATTCCATGATTTACAGAGGTCACCTAGTCCCATCT
Source organism: Petaurus breviceps papuanus (assembly GCF_028583685.1). Classification (NCBI taxonomy): domain Eukaryota; kingdom Metazoa; phylum Chordata; class Mammalia; order Diprotodontia; family Petauridae; genus Petaurus; species Petaurus breviceps. Next base: position 524,376 of record NW_027186523.1, on the reverse strand, counting down.
ACATACACTCCAAAATTCCCTTTATTATATACCAACCCATGGTCAGCCAATCTTTTCCTGGAAAAAAAAAAATAAAGGAAACCACTACATTTGAAGATACTCTGTTCTACTTCTGTATGGCTCTAATTTAGAGTAAGTTTTGCTTGTTACCCATATTTTGTGCAGTTTTATAAAAACATTTGAAGTCATAGTTTTGCTTTTTTCCCTAGTCTTTTCCTTGTATTTTTTTTTCTTTTGTAAATTTATGTACATTCTTATCCTCTCAATATAATTTATTGTCTCTATTAGGGATGGAGACCCCATCTGTGTTTCATTTGTTTAGGGAGCTGTTGGGTGAGGAGCTTCCTCTGCCAAGAGCATCTTTATAAACCACTTGAACTCATTTAATGAACAAGCACCAACCCAAAGTGCCAGGTATAGAATACAAACATACTACTAAAAATCTGGGAAAGAGATAGGGATTGGGACTACGACTTCAATGGTATATAGATCTCCTGATGAACTTCCTGTACCAATGCTGCTTGGCACCTTCTCTGCCATTTATATACTTACGGAGTTGCCTAGAGCACTGAGATAATCAAGTTGTTGGCCCAAGGTCACACTGCCAGTGTGTGTCAGAGGATGTGAGCAAAGGTCCTTCTCACTCCGGGGCCCGGGTTCTGTCCTGGTCCTCCTCTTCTCTCTCTCTACTACTTCTCTAGGTGATCTTATCAGCAGCTCCCATGGATTTAATTATCATCTCTCTACTGGTGATTCTCAAAACTATCATCCTGCCCTAACCTCTCTGCTGATACTCAGTCTCAAACCTCCAAATCTTCCTAGTTTCCCTATTACTCTTGAGGGCACCATCATCCTTCCAGTCAGCCAGGCTCATAACCTAGGCATCATCCTTGATTCCTCTTACCCCTCCATAGACCTGTTGCTAAGGCCTCTTGATTTTATCGTAACATCTCTCAAATACATCCCCTTTCTCTTTTCTGTCATCATCCTAGTGCAGGCCTTCTATCACGTCATACTTGAATTACTGCAATAGCTTGCTGCTTGGTTTCCCTACAAGTCTCTTTCCCCTCTAATCCACCCTCCATTCAGCCATCAGTGATTTTCCTAAATAGAAGATCTGACACGTCATCCCTCTTTACTTCAATAAACTCCAGTGGCTCCCTCTCACCTCCAGGATCAAAGATAATGTCCTCTGGCATTCAAAGCCCTTCATAATCTAGTCTCCAAATACCTGGAAAGGTATAATCAGTCTTACACCTTATATCCTTCCACATACTTTGCAACACAGTAACACTGGATTTCAAGAGGAAGATACTTCATCTCTCCCTTCTAGGCATTTTCTTCAACTGCCCTCCACGTCTGGAATGCTCTTCCTCCAAATCTCTGTCTCCTGGCTTCCTTCAAGATTCAGGCAAATCCCACTTTTCCCAGAGAAGCCTTTCCCAGTCCTCTTTAAACTTAGTGCCATCTCTCTGGGATTATCTCAGTTTTATTTCTGCATATAGCTTGTCTGCACATAACTGTTTTGTACTTTTGTCTCCTCCATTAGACCGTGAGCTCTATGACATCAGGGAGTGTTTGTCTTTCCTTGAATACTGGGGCCTCAGCACAGCGTCTGGCACATAGCAGACATTTAATAATAAATGCTTATTGACTGACCCAGCAGCTCTCAATCCACAACACCAGTCACCTCTTCACTAAAAACCTGAAATACTGCAATTTCCACGGCAGCAATACATTTACATGCAATTTAGCCACTGTCTGAGGCTACCGCAATTCAATTCATAACACTAAGAAATATTTTCTCCTTTCCCCTTAGTCCTCTATGTGACTCTCTTCTTGAAGAGCTGGCAGGAACGTCTTCAGGTGATTTACAACGGGCCCGGCAATTGGAATCGACGGATTAAGGGTCAAGCACCGGCAGTTCCTCCGAACAGGGTTATGTTCAAATTTAAATGATGAAATCATTTACAAGAATACCGCAATAAAACCATCACGACTGTGCATATAAACCTTCCCTATCTTTCACCTCTGTATAAACACGGGCTGCACCGCACCGCGGATTGTGCTGACTCATAGGCAGAGGTCTGGGAAGGTGGCTTGGAATCGGGAATTAAATGAAGCCTGGATGAGCTCACATTTCACCCATTCCTGAACCCCCTTTGTCACCCATTTCAATAAGCAATAAGACACTGTCTATGGGGTTTAATTAACTCTTGTCGGACCTCTAAACTGATCGCCCGTGGCCTCTGACAGTATTTGGCACAGAGTAAGCCTTAACAAACGCCATTTGTTCGTTCATTCATTCATTCATTCATTCATTCATTCATTCATTGCACCTTTTTGAGTGGGAAGAGTGAGGAAGCAGTGAGACAAGCACCAATCTCCCTATTTTATAAGTGGGATCATAAAGAGAGGGCAGGGTCTGAAAATTGCCCCCGCGTCTTCCAAAGGGGCTAAAACCTTCCGCTCCAGGGAGCCCGGCTCCCCAGTGCCAACCCCCTTCCACGCCCACTCCTCAGGGCGCTCTCGGAGGGAGGGAGCTGACCCCCGCGCCCCCGCGCCCCTTCCCTGTCAGCCTGGGTCCCCTCTGCGCATGCACACCTCTGAAAGACCCCGGCGTCCTGGGCTGCGCGCAGCACCCAGCCGATGAGCGGGACCCCCGCCAGGTGCTTGATGTTCTTCAGGGGGATGCCTTTACTGCCTCCTCTCGCGAGAATCAAGGCTGCCATATGCGGGGTCTTCTCCCCACCTTTGCCCACGCCATTGCGGGCGTTGCGCTGCAGTTTCGGGGGTCTGCCCCGGGGCGGCCGACCTCGAGGGGAGGAGGTGGCGGTTGTCTTCTCGGAGGAGTCCATCTTCAGCCCTCCCCTTCTCTTTCTCCCTCGCCGCCGCCGCCGGAGCTCCGCCACATCCGGGATCGCTTCCTTTGCCACCTCAGCACAGCCCCGGCTCCGTCCTCCGCCCAGCCCGCGGGAGGCCGCGCGGAGGCTGCTGGGAGTTGTAGTTCTGATTACGCTCTGCGGACCACGCGGCTCTTGGGCTACCGTGTCCTCTGGACTCTTGTGGGCTGGGCTGGGCGGGGAGGAGGATGGAGGAAATGTGGTTGTTTTGTTTTGTTTTGTTTTAAGTCAGTAAATAGTACTAGGAAGGTGATGCGCCCGAAAGACACAGGGATTTAGTGAAAGAACATGACTCGAAATACAGGTTCCATTACTGTCCTAGTGACTGTCTTTCCTGGGACAAATCACTTCCTACCCTTAGGTTTTCCTTATCTGTGCAAAACCGTAGGTGTTTTAATCCAATCATCCATCAAACCACAATTTGTAATCCTTTACTAAATGTCTGATAAGGTCTAGGTACTGCCGGGATACAAAGACAAAAAGGAAATAGTCCCTCTTAATAAAGGATTTTTCAGTCTGGCCTTTAAGTTGAAGTCAGAAGGTCAAGAAATCCTGAGATTTAGTGAAAGAATCTGGCTTGAAATACATTCTCAGTTACCTTCCTTTTGACCTGGGCGAGTCACTTACTGGACTCCAAGATTTTCTCTTCTGTGGAAAAAAAAAAGGCGTTTCACGCAATCATCAGTCAGCAAATTCATAGCAGCCTAATATGTGCCTACAAAGACAAAAGGAAAATAAAATAGTCTTTCCCCTTGAAGGATTTGCAATCTGGCCCTGAGGTGGGGCAGTGCGCAGGGATTGGATTTGGAGAATGGAAGAGCGAAATCTAGTCTCTAACTTCAGCTTGCTTCAGTTTCCCCTTTTGTAAAGTGCTTTGCAAAACTTAAAGCAATATACAAATGCTATTTTCGTTGTGAAGTAGGATGTACATATAAAAACAAATACCATATGATATAAGATAATACAGGAGAGAGGAGAGATAGGGAAAAGCTTCATGTAGAAAGGGAAGTTGAGCTAAGCCTTGGAATTTTGGAAACTAGGAATTTTTAGAAGCAGAGGTGAGGAAGGAATGATTTCCAAATCTGGAACAGGATAGCCAGGGTAATGGTACAGAGACAGAAGATGCTGTACTATAGATGCATAACAGAAGGCAAATTTGGTTGGACTGTGATGGGAGTGCAGGAAGGGCATGGCACACATTCCCAAATGCCTCTTCATTTCTTGGGGACAGTGGGCTCATACTTAAAGTCAGTCAGTCGATAGGCATTTATTAAGGGCCTGCTATGTTCCAGGCACTGTGCTAAGAACTGGGGAATTCAAACAAAGGCAAAAGACAGTACCTGCTCTTAAGGATTTCAACACTCCAGTGGTTTGAGGCCAGATCACAAAGGGTTTTAGAGGATTTTATATTATGGTCCTAGAGATAACGTGTATATTAGATAGGGAAATGGCAAAGGTGTGCCTGAGCTTTAGGAAAATCATTTTGACAGAGGTGTTGGGGAAAGATTGTAATACAAAAACCCTTGAGGCCAGGAGAACAGTTAGAAGGCTATCACAGTAGTTTAGGGTATTAGTTGTTCATCCTTCTCAAAGAAGATGGTAACATCATGGGCTGATGTCTTGACAAGCATGAATCAGATTTAGGTGAGACAGAGTTGCACAAAGTCTTCAATCAAACTTTGTCTTCTAGAACCATCCAAGTCTAGTGGCAAGATAAAAGTCAAGACAACCAGAGATGCCCCATGATGCAATGTGGCTCAGTGGATAGAATGCTGGGCCTGAAGTTGGGAAGACTCATCTACCTGAGTTCAAATCTGGCCTCAGACACTTCCTAATGGCATGACCCTGGGCAAGTCACTTAACCCAGTTTGCCTCAGTTCTTCATATGTAAAATGAGCTAGAGAAGGAAATAGCAAATCTTAACCCAGTTTGCCTCAGTTCTTTATCTGTAAAATGAGCTGGAGAAGGAAATGGCAAATCACTCTAGTATATTTGCCAAGAAAACCTCAAATGGGGTTATGAAGAGTCAGACATAACTGAAAAACAACAAAACAAAGATTTAACATGGTGTACACTTGTCACCTGAGTTTATTGAGAGCCTTTCTTGAGGCTATCAGTATGAATGGAGAGAAGGGAACAGATAGGAGAGATATTGTTTAACAGGAGGTTATTTCTAAGGCCTTTTCTTACACCCTGATTCTCTGATTTTGTTTGTAGTTTTGTTGTATGCATATAATATTTTATTTTAAAATGTGCTTGTTTATGTACATGTCTTATCCCCATTACTAATTGATAAGCTGTTTAAAGTCAGGGATCATTCAATTCAATTCAGCTTAATTATTTATCTTTGTTTCTGCCCGGTGCTGAGAATATTGCCTTGAATGCTTATATCGTAGGATTTTATTATTTAAAAGGAGGAGGAAATTTAGAAATCATTTAGTCTATTATCCTCATTTTACAAATGAGAATACTGAAGCTCAAAGAGATTAAGTATTTGTAAGGTGCTTATTGAATGAATTTCATTACAGAAAGAGAATATATAATAAGAGCAAAAGGGGAATATGTTATACACAATCATGGCATCAGAGAACTAGAAGGAGCTTAGAGATTGTATAGGCCTCCACTGTCATTTTACAATTGAGGAAAACAGGGGCCCAAAGAAGGTAAATGATTTTCTTTACATCCAAAGTGACAGAGCTTGTATTTCAAGACATTTTCTTTCTCTAAATCCAAGTCTTTTGATTCTTTCCCACTCCACAATGCTACCTTTTTTTTGTTTTTAAAACAAAACAAAATTTCAGGCTATACTGAAAACTATGGGGGTGGGGGTGGGAATTGTCCTTTTTTTTTTTTTTTAACAGATGAGGAAACTGGGCCCCAGGGAAGTTAAGTGGCTCCTCCTAAATAATACCCCTAGCCAGTGGCAGAACCAATGTCATGTATATTTGGAGCCAGGCCAGAATTCTTTCTACAGTTTCATTTATTTATTAATAGTTTTATAATCACCCACTATTTCAATTTTCAGCTTTATGAAGATGAATCTCAGATCTGTTTATCTATCCCTAACATCTCTCCTGACCTCGTCTCTCATCTACCATTGTCTTTTAGATATCTTGAACAGGATATTTCTGGATATATTAAACTTAACATATCCATAACTAAACTCATTTTTTTTCCCCTAGACACTCCACTCCTAACTTCCCAATTATTATCCTTTTAGTGACTCAGACTTGCTACCTAGGTGTTACCTTCACCTCCTCTCTCTCATGCCTGGTATAGAATTAGTTGCCAAGTTCTGTCAATTTTATTATTGAAATATCTTTTATATGTGTCCTGTTCTCTCTTTTGACACTGCTACCACCCTCAAGCAGCCCTCATCATCTCCCACTTGGACTAATGGAATGGCAGGCTGGTTGGTTTCCCTGCCTCAGACCTTCCCACGCCAATTCACTTTCTAATTAATCATTAAAGTAATTTTCCCAAAATGTAGGTTTGTTCCTCTTACCTCCCTATTCAATAAATTCCAGTACTTCTCAGTTATCTCCCAGATCAAATATAAAATTCTCTATTTGTCTTTCAAACTCCTTAATAACCTGGCCACGTTAGGCTTCTTATACCTTACTCCCTTTCCCATACTCTGTAGCCCAGTGAAGCTGGCAGTTACTCAAACTTAACACCCCACTTCTCAATCCAGAGCATTTTTACTGTCTGTCCCCCATGCTCGGAACATTTCCTGTCCTCATCTCTACCTCCTGCCTTCCCTGGTTCCTCTAAATGTCAGCTCGAGTCCCACCTTTTTCAGGAAGCCTTTCCCAGTCCTTAACCTTAGTGCCTTCTCTCTGAGATTACCCCCAATTTATTCTGGACACAGATCCTGTTTGTACATGGTTGTTTGCGTATTGACTTCCCAATATGCCACATGACTGTGAGCTCTTTCAGAGCAGAGGGTGGTTTTTGTCTTTGTACTCCCAGCCTTTAGCCCAGCACCTGGCACATAATAGGTGTTTAATAAGTTATAGTTGACCAGTGCTCTTAAAATTACTTACTTTTTAAAAGAATAAATATTTCTCTGACTATAACATTAAACTATTCCGATATAAGTGAGGCATCATTCCACATTGTTAACACGGGGATTGAGGTTGCTGAATCCACACTATAGATTATTTTCTCTCCCAAAGTTTCCAAAATCTCATAAGCTGTTTCTTCATACACATTTTTAACAGTTTGTGTTAAACCAAAATTATTTTCCCACTCTACTAGGTATCAAAATTTTCATCCACAGCAGAGGCAATATCTTATTGTATCTTTTGACAATAATAACAAATTTCTTCCTTTAAATAAAAGTCCTTCCCCCCTTTTCTTTTTGACCCTTAACTGCTCCTTATGAAAAGAATCTTAAAGAGACAGGGTACCTTCCATTTTCTATTTCCATATTAATTGAACTCCAGAAGAGCTCTACCTAGAATCGTAGTAGCAGTTTTATTTTCAGATATGTAACTATGCTACTTTGTCCATAAGAAAGGTCTTTTCCCTGTCAAACATATAGGATGTGTCTTAAATGGCAGTGCCCAAACTGCCCAACTATTACATTCTCCAGTGATAAGTGGATAATTAAATTGATAAGCTTATACTACTATGTTAGCTTTAAGCTTCTCTGGCAGTTAGGTAGCCCAATAGAGAGAATGCTTGGCCCGGAGACAGGAAAACCTGACTTCAGATCCAAGCTCAGATATTTATTAGCTGTGTGACCCTGGGCAAATCACTTAACCCTATTTGCCTCAGTTTCTTAGTCTGTAAAATGAACTAGAGAAGGAAATGGCAAACCACTCCAGTATCTTTGTCAAGAAAATTCCAGCTGGGGCCATGAAGAGTTGGACAGAACTGAAACTACAGAACAGTAACAACACCTACCTCCTAACAGGGTAGTTGTGAGGAACAAAAGAGATAGGCATTGTGAAGTGCTCAGCACAGTGCCTGGCTAATATAAATGCCATATAATTAATGCCATATAATTGCTAGACTATTCTGTCATCAAACTAAGAGAACTTGCCACTTGAAGAGGAGATTCATCTCCATTTTGTTAGTGACCTTGGGAACCTTATTATTTCTTAGTCATACATAATCCAGTTTGGGAAGATATTAAAATTTTCCCTCAGGCACCTAGCACTGTATATTGTGAGAAGCCTGCTTAGCAAGATGTTTCAGAATCAGTGAATATGTGAGCCTCCTAATGCCACATTCTTTTTATTTGGATTTGAAAATTACACTAATGCTATTTCCCCTATTTCCTGATTCATATTAACAGCCTGTTGATACTGATTATTTCAGCAATCTTCTTGAGAATAGACTATGTTCTAAAACTTCATTGTAAAGCCATTTGTTAAGAACATAGAACATATTTTTAATTAGAAATAGTGGCAAGTTTCTCATAATACTCCACAAAAGCTTCTGGCTGCTAGTAGCCAAGATCAGTCTTCTGTACCAAGGGACATCATAGCTTATGGAAAGTTGTTTTATTTGTATGAATGCTCACAAATAGTAGAGTATAAGGCACTTAATTAAAAAAAAACTTTCATGCATATCTCATTTTAAAATTCTCTTAACAATCACCTAAAGTTCTCGGGTTTTTGTTTTTTTTTACAAACAGGTTGGTTATCCTTTGTTCTCAAAGAGGACCAAAAAGACACCATTATTTTAGAGCCAAGTTACAGTGTGTCCAACTGTGGCTAAACAGACCAATGCAAACTTGGAATGCTTTACCATAGGTCGGGCACAAATAGTACATCTCAACATTTGGGGTGGATTCTCTAAATTTGTGCATTTCATATTGCTTTTTTTTTTTGGAGGGGGTAAGGTAGGGCAATTGGGGTTAAGAGACTTGCCCAAGGTCACACAGCTTTTTTGTGTTAAGTTGTCTGAGGCCAGATTTGAACTCAGGTCCTCCTGACTCCAGGGCCAGTACTCTATTCACTGTGCCACCTAGCCGCCCCCATCGTGTTTCTTTTGAGCTACTTCAATTCTGCATTGCTCAGAGAGCACAGCCCCTTCTCTGATGGGGGCGCGCCATCCTGGATGGTCCTATGCTACTGTCTCCCATGTCACACAATCAATTCCAAAGTTCTTAAGAAGGACCTTGAGTGTGTCCTTATATAGCTTTTTCTTGACTACCATCTGAGCACTTGCCCTGTGTAAGTTCTCCATAAAATAGTCCTCTCAGCAAGAGTACACTTGACATTCGAACATGGCCAGCCCATCAAAGTTGTGCTCTCTTCAGTAGAGTTTGAATGCTTGGCAGTTTAGTTCAAGAAAGGACCTCAGTGTCTGGTACCTTATCCTACCAGGTGATCTTCAGAATCTTCCCAAGATAATTCACATGGAAGCAATTCAGTTGGTATGCCGTCCAGGTTTCACAGGCACACAATAAGGTCAGCACAGTGGCTCTGTAGACCTTCAGTAATACCTCTTGTCTTCTGCACTTTCCTTGAGAGTGTCCCAAACACTGAGCTTGCTCTGGCAATGTGTGCGTCAACCTCATGATCAATGTGTGCTTCAATGTGACCCAGAGGCCACACCCCAGTAAAAGACAAACAGGCCCAGAACAGCTAAATGGTTTCAGTTCAGATTGCTAGTTTGTGGTAGGACTAATTTTGGATCCTATCCTACTCCTTCCACTGTTTTAGATATTACTACTATACATTAGGCTTATTTCCAAAGGAATATGGCTTCCGATGTTGTGGTTTTTATTCCATTGATCTAGTTGGAGTTGGCATTATACTGCCATTGATTTTACAAGAGACTGGGTCCACCTAGTGACCAACAGATATTTCAGCAACATTTTCTCATACAAAGACTACGCTCTGTTGTTTTTGTTTTGTTTTATTCAGTCATTTCAGTCGTGACCCACTCTTCATGACCACATTCGGGGTTTCCTTGGCAAAGATACTAGAATGGGTTAGCTATTTCCTTCTCCAGCTTATTTTATAGATGAGGAACTGGGGCAAACAGGGGTAAGTGACTGACCCAGGCAATAAGTGTCTGAGGCCAGATGGGTCAGCCTGACTTCAGGTCCTGTTCTCTATCCACTGTGCCGCCTACCTGCCCTCTATAAGTGTTACTTTGTTCCTAAAAGACTTGGATTTTTTTTTTTCCTTGTTCTGATGTCCAGGAATTGGAGGGGTTTCTGCCAACATCTTGTTGGCAAATCTGAAAGTCTATTTTAAAATGAACATGGCTAAAATAATGTTCATAGAAACCTCACAGTAGACAGACTCAACACTTCACTGAAATCCAAGTTCCAGTCTATATAAGAGCATTCTCTGGCTACAGAGAGAAAATTTTGTCACTATGGTAGCAGTAGATTTAAGTTTGGGTTGGGAATGGGGTCAGAGCAGAGAGGAGTAGAAATACACTGTACTATTTTAGAAATGAAACTGTGGTTCTTTTCATTAATTTAGAATGCATTAATTTCCTGGTGAAATGAATATCTTTTAAAATATTATTTTGTATTTTTTAAGGATTTTAGTTTATGAATAAGTAAGAGTTAGAGAGACAAATTAAGTATAAAATGGATAATTTTGATTACATTAAACTAAAACATTTTTGTACAAATATAACCAAGATCAGAAGGAAAGCAGAAAATTGGCAATAATTTTTATAAAAAGCTTCTCAGATAAAGGTCTCATATCTCAAATATATAAAGAACATTGTCAAATCTATAAGAATACAAGTCATTCCTCTTTTGATAAATGGTCGGAGATATGAATAAGCAGTTTTACAATGAAGAAATAAAAACAATTTATAGTCATATGAAAAAATGTTCTAAATTATTATTCATTAGAGAAATCTAAGAGTCCTTGACTTACATCAAGGTTTCTTAACATTGTGTATATGTATGATGGGCTTGTAGACTTTCTGAGATATCTTTAGTGTCTTTAAATGCATTAAATAAAACAGAAAAGATTACATAGAAATCCAATCATATTGAAATAGTTATAAATATATATATATATTTTAAAAATTCATAGACCCAAGATTAAGAAACCTTGACTTAAAAGCAAAAATAAATCCAAGTATTTAGTTTCCTTATCTGTAAAATGGTATCTACAGTATCTACCTTACAGGATTCTTCTGAAGATAAACTGAATGTTACTTTGTATTTCTCTAATTATTATTTATTTATAGCATTTTCTTCTTATGACTACTGATACTTTAAATGTTTTTTTCTTAAAAACTATCCATTCATTATTTTTTGTTTTTGAAAAAATAAAATAGATGTCATTAGCTGGTTGCATTATAAAGAGAAAGAAGAAAACCAAATTACCAGTAAATGAAAAGGTAAATTTACAATGAATAAAAAAGAAATAAAAGCAATTATTAGGAGCTCTTTCATTCAACTATATACCAACAAAATTGACAATCTAAATAAAATAGATTAATACTTTTACAAAATTATCAAGTGCCCATATTAAGAAAACAGGAAACATAAATATTTAGATAATTCTATCTTGAAAAAGAAATTGAATAAAACATAAAGTAAGTACTAAAACAAAACCCAAAAACACCAGGGCCAGATGGAAGCAAATTCTACAAAACATTTAAAGGGCAACTCTTTCCAATGCCACACAAACTATCTATCAATTCCTTTTATGACATAAATATGATCTTGATATTTAAAGCAGACAGAATCAAAACAGAGAAAGCTAACCATAGACCAATATTCCTAATTATTATTGATGTAGAAAATTTAAATAAAACATCAAGGAAACTATAACATAAGGATCATATAATATGACAAGGCTGTATTTGTTCCAGGAATGCAGGAGTAGTTTTTTATTATTAGAAAAGATGAATAAAATCAAACATATTAATAAAAAACAAAAATCATATTGTTTCAGTAGATGCATAAAAAGCTTTTCAGAACAAGTATTACCCATTCCTGTTTAAAAAAAAAACTGAGAAAGCATGGAAATAAGCATTTATTTCCTTAAAATCATAAATAGTACTCATCTAAAACCAAGAGTCAACACTATATAGAATGGGGTAAGCTAAAGGTCTTTTCAAGAAGAACAGGGGTAAAGTGATAATGTCCATTCTCACCACTATTCAATATTGTTATTAGAATGCTACCTCTAACAACAAGACAATAAAAAGAAAATGAAAAGATAAGCATAGGCAAAGAGGAAATAAAATTATCACTTTAGAAGAATATAATTTACTTAGTGAACCCTAGTAAGTCAACTGAAAAACTAAGTGGACCAATGAAAACTTCAGCTAAGCTTCTGGACATATAATAAAACACAAAAATCATCAGCATTTCTTTGTGTTACCAACAAAAATCCAGCAGGAAGATATAGGAAAATTCCATTTAAAATAACTACATAGTAGAAAATACTTTGGAGCCTATCTGCTAAGGCATACACAAGAACTATATTAACACAATTACAAAACACTCCTTACACAAATAAAGGCAAATCTAAATAGTTGGAGAAATATTAATTGCTAATAAATAGGCCAAACCAGCATGATAAAAATGATGATACTACCTAAATTAATTTACTTATTCAGTGCCATACCAATTAAATTATCATTTTATGGAGCTAGCAAAAATTTATTTGGAGAAACAAAAGGTCAAGAATATAAGGGAATTGATGAAAAGAAAGTGGAAAGCAAGGGGACCCAGCAGATATCAAACTATGTTACAAAACTAGAATCATCAAAATAATTTACATTGGGTAAGAAATAGAAAGATTGATCAGCAGAACAGGTTAGGTACAAAATATTCAGAAACAAATAGCAAACACAGTAACTTAGTGTTTTATTCACCCAAAGATACCATCTCTTGGGGGCAAGAAATCACTTCTTTTTTAAAGCAGTCTGGCAGAAAGTAGGTCTAGACCAATACCTTATAATGTATGCTTAGACAAGCTCCAAATGGTTACACAATTAATGATTCATGCATAAAGGGTAGCATCATGTACAAATTGGAAGAGCATAGAAGAATTACATGACAGATGTATGGATAGGGTCAGAGTTCATGACCAAAGAATGAAGAGATTCAAAGGAGGTAAAATGGACAATTTTCATGACATTAATTTAAGTTTTTCCACAAATAAAACCAATACATCTGAAATTATAAGAGAGGCAGGAAACTGGGAAGGGGAAATCCTTTTTTATTTGTATTTATTTAGTATTTAATTTTCCCCCAGTTACATGTAAACAACAACTTTTAACATTTGTTTTTAAAACTTTGAGTTCCACATTCTCTCCCTTCCTCCCTTCTCACCCTCTATCCCATTATTGAGAAGGCAAGCAATTCCATATAGGTTATATATATGCAGTCATGCAAAACATATCCATAATAGTCATGTTGTGAAAGAAAATATTGAAAAATATCTCAAGAAAAACAAAGTGGAAAAAAACCAAAAACAAAAGTTGTTTCAATCTGTATTCAGACCCCATCAGTTTTTTCTTTGGGGAGGGATAGCATTTTTCATCATAAGTTGGGAGGGAGAATCCTTAATGTAAGTTTCTCTGATAAAGATCTAATTTCTGAGATATATAGGGAACTGAGTCAAATTTGTAATAGTAAAAGCTATATCCCCAAATGGCAAATGGTCAAAGAATATAAACAGGCAGTTTTCAGCAGAAGAAATCTAAGCCATTGGTAGCCATATGGGAAAAAAAAAAAACCTTTAAATCATTAATAATTAAAGAAATGCAAATTAAACCAACTCTGAGATATCACCTCACACCCAACAGATTTTCAAACTCGACCAAGAAAAGAAAAAGAAAAGAACTAATGCTGTAGGGAGTGTAAAAAAAAACAAAACAGGTACTATTAGTGGAGCTGTTTACTGGTCTGTTAACTGATAAAACAAATTTACAACTGTGCTAATAAATCTATTAAACTCTAAAAACAAACAAACAAGCAAAACCAACCTTGAGATATTTTACACCTATGGGATTGGCTAGAATGATAGAAAGGGAAAGGGACAAATGTTGGAGGAGATGTGGAAAAATTGGGACACTAATTCATTGTTGGTGGAATTGTGAACTGATCCAACCATTTTGGAGAGCCATCTGGAATTATGCAGAATTATTAAACTGCCTATAACCTTTGACCCAGCAATGCTAGTTGTATTTCCAAAGATGATTAGGGAAAAAGAAAAAGAATATGTAGGTTCTAAAGTGCTTATAGCAGCTCTCTTTGTTGTGGCAAAGAACTGGAATTTTCAGGGATGCACATCTATTGGGCAATGACTGAACAAATTATGACATATGATTGTAAAGGAATATTATTGTGCCATAATAAATGATGAACTCAGTGATTTTAGAAAAACATGGAAAGATTTGTATGAAATAATAAAAAGTGAAATGAGCAGAACCAAGAGAACATTGTATATAGTAGCAACAATATCGTTTTAAGAATGGCTTTGAGTGAATAAGTCATTTTGACTATTATGAATACCCAAATTAACTATAAAGAACATATGAATAAAGTCGCTATCTGTATCCAGAGAAAGAACTGCTTAATAGAAGTATGCATAGAATAATTATGTGTGTGTATTTATATATATTGGTTGGTTGGTTGTTGTCCTTCATTCTCAAAGAGGACCAAAATGACATCACTACACTAAAGTCCAGTTTTAATGTGTCTGACTGTGTCTGATCAGAGCAACATGAGCTTGGAATGCGCTACCACAGGTTGGGCATAAGTAGTCCATGTGAACATTTGGAATGGATTCTCTAAATTTGCCCATCCTGCATTTCCTTTGAGCTGTTTCAATTCTGCTTTGCTCTTAGAGCATAGCACCTTCTCTGATATTGGTATGCCATGCTGAGCGATCCTGTACCAGAGTTTCCCATGTCATATAATCAATTCCAAAGTTCTTGAGAGAGACCTTGAGAGTGTCTACACAAACACATACATATGTACACATATTAAATACATGTATATATACATATACACACATACCTATTTATGTCTAATGGTGGTTATTTCTGGGGAGGGGGAGGGGAAAGAGAAGAAAAAAGAAAAAATATATGATAACTTTGTTGCATATTTCAAAAGAATTAGCAAGTTGTACATAGTGGACTTACAGTTTCATGTACAATCATCTTTTTTGTTGTAATATGTTATAGAAATGCTTCCATAAATTAAAAATAAAATAAATTAAAAAAAAATTTTAATTTTAATTTTTCGGGTTTTTTTCCTCCAAATTTGAAAAACATTAATAAAATCCTTTCATGGGCTTGTTTATAGAACTAATGCCTGAAAATATAACAGTGTACACTATTTCAATGTTATTTTCTTTGTCTTATTCTCTTAGCATAGTGAGCCAATATAAGCCTAGAACTACACTAATTTCAGAGATTCCCAATATTTTTACTCAGTGAATATAGAATGTAAACTCCTTGAGATAACGCAATGGTTCCTTTTTTTTTTGTCTTTAATTTTCCTGTCAGTTAATGACTCAGTCAAGAAGCATTTATTGAGTTCTATTAATAAGCACTGCAGATACAAAGAAAGGTAAAAACATGGGTCCTGTTCTCAAGGAGCCCACATTCTAATGAGGGAATTAACTAGTAAATAACGCTGTACATGTGACAAGGTTGTCTCTCCACAGGAAGCATGGGGTGTCTTGATTTCGCAGAGGGGGCAAAATCGACATATCTCTAGTGTTCCCTCTTCCCACTCTTCTCTCCAAGGGAGACTTCAGTTTCTGCCAGAAGAGGAAAGCAGGAGGTTGGGACCAGAAGCTTGACCACTCTGTTCTCCTGAGAGTTAGGGGGTTCAGGGCTAGAATTATATCTATTTGTTTCCTGAAATATTTAAATAGTAAGTCCAGGGATAGGTTTGAGGTTCAAGTTTAATTCTTGATCACTATTTTTTTTTTTCCTTTTTGGAGGGGGGAATGCAGGGCAATTGGGGTTAAGTGACTTGCCCAAGGTCACATGGCTAGTAAGTGTTAAGTATCTGAGACCGGATTTGAACTCAGGTTCTCCTGACTCTAGGGCCAGTGCTCTATTTACTGTGCCACCTCACTGCCCCGATCACTATTTCTTAAAGAGGTTGATGGCTCAGTGGATAGAGTGCTGGACCTGGAGTCAGGAAGACCCGAGTTCAAATGTGACCTCAGACACTAGCTGTGTGACTCTGGGCAAGTCACTTAACCTCTGTTTGTTTAATCCTTTGGAGAAGGAAAAGGCAAATAATTTCAGGATGTTTGCCAAGAAAACCCCATGGATGGTATTGGTGTGCTGTGGTCTACAGGATCATGAAGAGTCAGTTATGACTCAACAATAACAATTTCTTAATGGGGCAAGGAAGGCCCTAAGCTTTATATTCTAAGGCTTGACTGCCTTTCTACCAAATACCAATTCTAGAATGAGTACATGTAAGAAATAACAAGGAAACCCACTTATCCAAGTTAACAATAAAACAAATCAGAGAAAGTGAAGGAACTCTCCTATGGGGGTGAAAGTAACAGTTCAACCAAAAGAGAATACCAGATCTCACCCAAAAGGAAATTCCTTAAAGTCTCTAGTGTAGCGAGCTGGGAATGGAGATATGATAAAGGTTATACACGTCAGTTTCTTCTCAGGGTCTTTTTTTTTTTTGGCTTTATTTTCAGCAACCTAAAGTAAGGTTTAAATTGTCCATCTTCTTTCTTGAAGGTGGAAGCCAGAATACCCCAAAGAGACTAAAGAGATCTAATTTATCTTCTCTTCTCTTGCTACCTCCTCCCTTTATCCAAGCACTTATTTTGATCTCCAGCAATGAGAAGAGGCTCCCATACCAATGGGCTTTGGGGCTCAGGTTACGTAATACAATATCTTTATAGTGTAAAGGGAAGGTAATTGCAGAGGTAAATTGGGAAAGAGAATGGGAAAGTCTTCTGCAGAATGTGGGATTTGAGTTGAGTCCTGAAGGAGGCGGGGGCAGGGGGGAGAGAGAGCCTTCTGGGCACAGGGGACAGCCAGTACAAAGGCACAGAGTTGGTAAACCTGAGTGTTGAGTGAGTAACAATAAGTGAGCTAGTATAACTGGGACATATGGTGTGTGAAAGGGAATGAAGTATAAGAAGACTGCAGAGATAGGAAGGGTTGGATTGTGAAGGACTTTAAAGGTTAAACACAGGACTTTATATCTGATCCTAGAAGTAATCATGAAGCACTATAGTTTATTGAGTAGTAGAGTGACATGATAAGACTGTGCTTTTGGGAAATCACTTTGGCAACTGAGTGGAAATTTGATTGGGGGTGGGGAGAGGCTTGAGGCAAGGAGACAAATTAGAAGGTTTATACAATAATCCAGGTGACAGCTAATGAGAGCCTGTGTAAGGAAGGTGGCTTTGTAAGTAGAAAGAAGGAGATATGTATGAGAGATATTGTGAAGGGGAAATGATAAGACAACAGATTGGATATGTGGGGGAAATGTGAGTGATGAGTTCACTCAGGAGAGAGATTTGTTGTTATTGTTCATTTGTTCAGTCATGTCCGACCCTTCATGACCTCATGAACCATAGCATGCCAGGCCCTTTTATCTTCCACTATCTCTTGAAGTTTGTCCAAGTTCATGTTCATTGTTTCCATGACAGTCTATCCATCTCATCTGCTGTTTCCTTCTTCTTTCAATCTTTCCCAACATCAGGATCTTTTTCAATGAGTCTCATCTTTTCATGAGGCCAAAGTATTTAAGCTTCAGCTACACTATTTAGCTTTCCAGTGAATAACCTGAATTAATTTCTTTAAGTATAGACTGATTGGATCTCTTTATTGTACAAGGGAATCCCAAAAGTCTTCTCCAGCACCACAATTCAAAAGCATTGATTCTGTGATACTCAGCTTTCCTTATAGTCCATCTCTCACAGGCATACATTAGTACTGGAAAAATCATATATTTGACCATATGGAGCTTTGTTGGCAAGGTTATGTCTCTGCTTTTTAGTATACTGTCTAGATTTGCCATAGAGTTCCTTTTGTATTGCAAGTAATTGTAATTTTGTGGCTAAAGTTGCTGTCTGCAATGATATTTGAGCCCAAGAATATAAAATTTGACACTGCTTTCATTTATTCTCCCTCTATTTGCCAGGAAGTTATGGGACCAGTTGCCAAGATCTTAGTGTTTTTTTTGATATTAGGCTTCAAGCCAACTTTTACACTTTACTCTTTAACTCTCATTAAGAGGTTTCTTAATTTCTCTTCACTTTCTGCCATCAGAGTGGTACCATCTGCATATCTGAGATTGTTGATATTTCTCCCAGGAACTTTAATTCCAGCTTTTGATTCATCTGGCCTGGAATTTCACATGCTGTACAATTAACATAAATTAAATAAATAAGGTGACAATATACACTTTTGTAGTACTCTTTTTCCAATCTTTAGCTGATCCATGTTCAGTTCTAGCTGTTGTTTCTTGGCCCACATACAAGTTCTACAGGAGACAATTAAGATGATCTGGAACTCTCATTTCTTTGAGGAATTGCCACATTTTGTTGTGATCCACAAAGTCAAAGGTTTAGTGTAGTCAATGAAGCAGAAGTAGATGGATCACTGCTTTATTGTGGCGGAGGGACTTGCATAGCTTAATGAAAGTATTAGCTATGCCATGCAGGATTACCTAAGATGGACAGGTTATAGTAGAGAGTTCCGACGAAAGGTGATCCACTGGAGAAGGAAATGACAAACCATTCCAGCAACTTTGGCAAGAACACCCCATGGAGGAGAGAGATTAGGGCTCGGTGTGTAGATGTGGGAATCACTTGCATAGAGATGATAGTTAAATCTATGGGAGCTGATAAAATCTCTAAGTGATATGAAAAGAAAAAAAAAAAGAGGTCCCAAGAGTGAGCCTTGTGGGACACTCATAGTTAGTGAGTTTGACTAGGATAAATATCCAGTAAAGTACATTGAAAAGTAGTCTAAGAGGTAGGAAGACCAGGGGAGAATAGTGTTACCAAAGGTTAGAAAAGAGAAAACATCCAGGAAATTGTGATTGTCGGCATTAAAATTTTCAGAGATGGCATGAGAAAAAGCTATTAGATTTGGCAGTTAAAAGTTCATTGGTAACTGGATAAAGCAGTTTCAGTTAGATGAGGAGTTCAGAATTTGGATTACAAAAGGTTTAGAAACTAAGGAGAGGAGATAAAATGAAGTAACCTAGTGTGAATGACTCTCATGGACTCTGTACAAGAAGAGGAGAGATAGCAGTTGCTAGGGGTGTTGGTGAGATCTAGTGAGAATAGGGGAGACATTGACATTTTTGTAGACTATACATAGGAACCAGGAGTGAGTGAGAGAGAGAGAGACAGACAGACAGACAGACAGACAGAGAGACAGAGAGAGAGAGACAGAAAGAGAGAGAGACAGAGAGACAGAGACAGAGAAAGAGAGAGAGAGAGAGAGAGAGACAGACAGACACACACACACACACACAGACAGAGATAGAGGGATGGGGGTGGTTCATTAGAGTAGTGGGTAGTGGCAGTCTGCTGGAGAAAATGGTAGGATGGGATCAAGGATAAATGTAGAGTGATTTGTCAGGAGTAAGGGAGATTGTAGGGAAAGTTGTCTGAGTGATTTGAGAAGAGGAGGAAAGAAGAACAGGGAGCTGATGGCAAATGACCCCAGTTTTGGAGGATGAATTATGGAGCAAGTTTCTCAGCTGAGAGGGTTGGGGGTGCTTTAGGTGCCTAGAGGAGGAATGAAAAGACTTGGAATAGTTACTGTGGTATTAGAATAGCAAACAATTAGAGAGGTATAAAAACATTACTTTGCCAAAGTAAGGGCCCAATTGAGATTATATAACATAATTTTGTAGTGGATCCAATAAGCCTCATTTCATGATTTCCTCCAGCAGCAAGCTAAAAGGAGTGAATGAGGCAGATAGAAGAGTAATTCATGGTTGAGATGTGGCAGGGTATTATTAGTGACAAGCAAGGCAGCAAGGAATTCAAGAATAGTGTAGAATTGAACTGATTACCAAAAGGGTGAAGATAGAGAAGGAAATCTTGGTCTGACTATAAGCAAATAGGTATTAATTGAAATTCAAGTCTAAGTCTGTTTGGTTGCAAAAGGTGGGACCCAAATAACCTACATAAACCCTCTGAAGCTGCTACCTTCCCTACAATTCTACCTCCCTATCCCCCCTCCCCAATATCCCACAAACATGACTTTGACAACATCTATTTCAGTGCATACGTTTGCATCTTCCACGATGGGTTGACAAAAGACCCTGATAATCTTAAGCATCAACTTCAGTAAGACCAATTCCAGAAAAATGATTGAAGAATCAATACCAATACATTCTCTATGCATGAGAAAATGGTTGCTGAAACATCTATCCGCCACTAGGTGGCCCCATTCCCATATAAGATCAATACTGGCATATAAAACTAGATAACGTCATACAATTATACCAGATGACCAAAAGTAGGCAATTATTTTCATTTGAATATAAAACCAATGTAAAGTAATATATGATCTCATGGAAGGAGTAGGAGAGTTTGTTTCCCAAAATGGTTCTCCCACAAAGTCGCAGATTATGATATATATATAGTTAAAAGGACAAGTAGAATAAGTGGTCTATCAGTATATAGACCTTAGGAAGACACTGCAGATGGACAGTGAACTGAATAGGAAAAGAAGTGTGTTGGTTTGGATTTGGGAAATTATATAGTGCTTTTAAAGAATTCCAAGCTCCCTGAAAGAAAAAAAAAACCCTCATCTCTTTTATACCAATATTCTTCAGATGATGCATAGAATATCAGAGTTTTTAAAGAATTGAAATTTGGAGGTACCTAAAGAACAACAGAAAGACCTATTTTGGCTATAAATGGGTTGTATTATATTACCAATGAGGAAATACACACATGACAATGTAAAAAGAAAGCAAAAATGTATGTGACCTGAAAATGAGATCGGCCAGTCACATCGCAAGAGTGAAAGATAACAAATGGACAGCCTGGGAGTCTTCTGGATGTAACTTGGTATCAGCACACTTAAAGAGAGCTCCCAGTACCACGGCAGGTAGATGTTCTGTGGCAGACTCATAGAACACGAACAAGACTCTCCACACGCACAATGAGGAGGTTTAGCTGGAAGGCCATCGACCCCTGCTGAAGTTGGTAGCCGCATCATTGTGATCGCAGATCCAAGTTGAATCAACAAGCATTTATTAAGCACTTATGTGTTAGGTTCTGTGACACAAATACAGACAAAATGAAAGATGGCTTCCATTCTGTTGGGGGAAGGCACATAAAATGGGGATAAGGTATCTGTATAGGGATATGGTGGAGAAAGAAGTCCAGAGAGTCAGAAGTGGATCCTAAAGAGCTGTGGAGTGAACATTGATGCTTTGAGTGCTTCCTTGAAATGGAAGTCCTGAGAAGAGCTGACCAATCAGAGGAAGGGGCGACATCTGCAGAGTTTTTCTAATGTGAGAAGGCTGCATAGGAATGATGATAGAGATGATTTTCAGGGTGAGAAGACTATGGGGTGGGGCTCTTCCAGATTTGTAAATACAATTTTTTTTTTAATCTAGTCGTGGTTATTAGTGTATACTGAACCAGGTCACCTAATCCTCCTTGTGAAACTGTGAAAGACATTCTATGAGATAACTGGGCTTAGGAGTATAATCAGTGGTGTGGATATTTTTCCTCTTTGAAGTTAACTTGCCCCAGGTGGGGATTCCACCTGCCATCAGGTTCTAACAAGTTGACCCACAAGACAAGCTAATAATGTAGCGATCAACTGTAGAAGCTTACAAATCTGAATTGTTTAGGATAAGACATGAGAAAATCCACATGGTTCAGATGTCCTGGAACTATTTGTTCCATCCCTAACTTGTTTCCTACTGCACTTACCCTTATTGTCCTTGGCTTCTGGTCCCATAGTGAAAACAAACAAACAAAAAGAAAAACAAAAGATACATATTACCCAATTTGAGATCAGTAAGAGCTGCTGCTGAACTTCTCTGCCATTTAGTTCTGTGACAGTAGTCTCATTTATTTTTGGCCAGGATGGTACTCAAAGGATTTCCAGCCTGGTAGAAGCCTACCAAATCTTCTGCTGCCCTGGCACATCCTTCAGCTCTTGGGGGTACTTTCACATTGTAATGAGGTATCAGAGTAGGTCACATCTTTTGGAATAAAGTAATCAAACCAGGGCAAGGTTAGTTCTGTTATTTTCATCCCTGCACAAGCCAGTCTAAGTTTCTTCAACTCCAAGTCATTTGTTTGATGGAGTTTTTTGGAGTCTCAATGGCATAATATTTGTTCTTTTCTAATGCTTCCCATAAAAACCATCCTCTCTTTTGATCCAGTTCTGAATGGGAAGATACTATCAACAAATCATTGGAGAAGTTCCTATTTTTGCCTTTCCTCCCCAGCTGATGACCTAAAAGCAAAGCCTTGACAGGAGTTCTTTGAAATACTTAAATTGTAAGCACTGCTTTGCTTAGAGTTCCTTCAGCCCTCCTCATTTCCATGTAGAGTACAGATCATTTGCTTTTCATCCATTGGCAAAGTGAATTTTCAACTACTCCCATTGGTTTCAATGGCAGAAAAACTAAATACTCATTATCAACGATAATAATCACAAGTAAAAGAGATGCAATGTGTGCGCTCAGAGATCTAGCTGAGAGAAAACTGTATACAAAAGATCTTTGTTGTTCTCATTGTTTTTTTCTGAGTTACAATGAACTTACCCAGTAGGCTTAGTATACTCTACAATGTCTATTCAAGTAATGATGAAAACGGGAATTTCTGAGTTGTTCTTTGAAGTACTTAAATTCTAAGTACTGCTTTGCTTACAGTTCCTTCAGCCCTAGATTTTTCCATGTAGATTCCTGACCATTTGCATTTACTCCTTTTTTCAAAAGTGCGTTTTCATCTCCTCCCACTGGTTTCCATGGCAGAAAAGCTAAATAATCATTTTCAACGGTTATAATCGCAAGTAAAAGAGATGAAGTGCTGTGCATTTCAGACATCTTGCTAAGAGAAAACTGTATATAAAAGATTTTCGATGCGCTCATTGTTTCTGCTGAGTTACAGGAATATATACCCAGTATGCTCGGTGCGTCCTATAAATATCTAAGTTAAGGTGAGAAAGCAAATTTCTCAGGAGTTCTTTGAAGTACTTCAATTCTAAGCAATACTTTGATTATAGAGCCTTCAGCCCTCCACTTTTCTAGTATAGTCCTGATGATTTGCTTTTACTACTTTGACAAAGGGCATTTTCATCTACTAACCATATTTTCAATGGCAGAAATCATATATATCCAATTTAAATGGAAATAATCCGTAGTGAAAGAGATTCAATGTGTGCGTTTCAGAGATGTAGCTATGAGTAAACTGTTTATAAAATATGTTCTCTATGCCCATTGTTTCTGCTGAGTTACATGGAAATATGCCCAGTATTCTCAGTGTACTCTACAATATGTTTTTAGGTAAATCTGAAAACACAAATTTCTGAGTTGTCCTTTGAAGTGCTTAAATTCTAAGTACTGTTTTGCTTACAGTTCCTTCAGCCCTGAATTTTTCCATGTAGAGTCCTGACCATTTGCTTTTACTCCTTTGACAAAGTGTGTTTTCATCTCCTCCCATTGGTTTAAATGGCAGAAAACCTAAATAATCATTTTCAACGGTAATAATGGAAAGTAAAAGAGATGCAATGCTGTGTGTTTCAGACATCTAGCTAAGAGAAAACTGTATATAAAATATATTCGATATGCTCAGTGTTTCTGCTGAGTTAAAGGGATATATACCCAGTATTCTTAGTGTGCCCTATAAATATCTAAGCAAAGATGAAAAAGAGAATTTCTCAGGAGTTCTTTAAAGTACTTGAATTGTAAGCCCTACTTTGATTATAGATCCTTCAGCCCTCCACATTTCCATGTAGAGTCCTGACAATTTCATTTTACTCCTTTGCCAAAGTGTTTTTTCATGTGCTTCAATTGGTTTTAATGAAGGAAATATACATACTCAATTTAAATGAAAACAAGCCAAAGCAAAAGAGATGAAATGTGGGTGTTTTGGAGATCTAGCTAATGAGAAAACAGTATATAAAAGATCTTCGATGTGCTCATTGTTTCTGCTGAGTTATAGGGAAATATACCCAGTATTCTCAGTGTGTTCTATAAATATCTATCAACGGAAAGACAAAAAGGCAAATTTCTCAGGAGTTCTTTGAAGGACTTGTATTCTAAGCACTGATTTGCTTAGAGTTCCTTGAACCCTCCACATTTCCATGTAGATTACAGACCATGTGCTTTTAACCCATTGGCAAAGTACGTTTTCTTCTGCTACCATTGGTTTCAATGGAACAAAATTTACATACTGAATTTACATGAAAATAAGCAAAAGGAAAAGAGAGGAAATATGTGCCTTTCAGAGACCTACCAAAGAAGAAACTGTATATCAAAAATTTTCGATGTGCTCCTTGTTTCTGCTGAGTTACACACAAATATATCAACTATTCTCAGTGTGCTCTATAAAAGTAAATCTAAGTCAGAGATGAAAAAGATCTAAGCACATGTACAGACTGTATTTCATTTTTGAAATGAAAATGAATGACCTTGTTCACAAGTTAGCTGCAAGGAAACACAGCTTTGGATGCTCTTGATAACCGGACAGAGT
Source organism: Petaurus breviceps papuanus (assembly GCF_028583685.1). Lineage (NCBI taxonomy): Eukaryota > Metazoa > Chordata > Mammalia > Diprotodontia > Petauridae > Petaurus > Petaurus breviceps. The sequence goes on along the minus strand of NW_027186523.1, from coordinate 499,835 downwards.
TCACATCCTCCCATATTACCTTTGTAACTATACCCACTGGGAAATGTGTTCCTTCCCTTGGTACTTAAGCAATAGCTAAGAGTCACAGAAAGTTCCTTCTTCTCTCATGCCCCAGTGCTTATTGGAGTGACTTCTAGGCCAGGGGATGTTTTGCATCACTTTTATCTTAAGGTCATATGTCTTGAGACAGCTGGGGAGTGTTAATGACAAGGCCACAGTACTCAGGTCTGCACATACAGTTTCTCCATTTCATAACCAGGGAAACATCTTAAGATGTGGTTCTCACCAAAGAATCATTGAAAGGAGACTCAAAAGATTGGGGTCACCCTGAGAGCTATTTTTCAATTTGGCTCATACCCAAGGGCTGAAAAAACATGGAACTGTTCACTACATATTCTTTTCATTAAAAAAGAAATTATACCTATATGCAATGAAATCTTATTATATCTTTCCCACATTCAATTCTTTCCCACATATATTGTTTAAATTTTAAAAATCCTGCCAAAGATCCCATGGGAACAATACTTCCCACATGAACTGATTACGTGCTTAAAACATACTCCATTCAATTCTCTAGGGGCAGGAGTAAGACAATCCCAGATATCCTTTTGTATTATTATATGGAGGAGGAAAGGAGAAAAATAGTTCCCCTAGCCACAGTGAATTAGGAAAATGACACTATCACTGGCACTATTCCTTGAATTGTACCTGGAACCATCATTGTACAATCACCAAGATCTGGCAAGACATGGAGTAGACTAAGGGGAGACCCATCAAAGAACAAAGAGATAAGAAGGGAAGAGATAAGGGACATATATTTATCTTGAAGTAGATTTGCTTCTATTAGTCTATAATAGTATCCTGTGTTTTCAAAAGTTCATGGATGTTCTGTCTTATTGATTAATTCTTCTTCTAGACAAAAAAGACTGAGGCATGGGGATGGCAATGGCAGGGGCCATGGAGCTGGTCTTCTTTCTGAGATCATAAGGACTCCTTAAATAACATTTTCTGGAGAGTTGTTTAATCTGTTAAGCTCCCCAAAAGAATGCTTGGTAGACAGCTTTATAAAATGAGGATAATAGTGATTTCTTGGTCTCTGAACAATGATGTGATGATATACAATTTGTTGTATATTTTATGACTAGACTCAAACCATATACATAGAGAAACTGTGAACACCATGGCAGAGTGGACAAATAGTTGGTTTTGGTGTTAGGAGACCTGGGTACTAATTCAGGTTCTGCCATTAATTGCACAGTTGTGGGCAAATCATTTCATCTTTCTGGGACTCAGTCTCCTCAGCTACAAAATAATGAGGTTGGACTAGATAATCCCTAATGTCTATTTTAGCACAAAACATTTAGGAGTTTTGTAAATTATGTTTGAGTTCATATTTTCCTTCCTAAAGAAAGGTTTCTCCAACTTGTAACTAATTAGTAAAACATAATTGCATTCCCATAAGCAAAGGAAGACATTTAAAAACAAATTTGAATTTCATCACAAGACAAGAGTTTAGTAAAAAATTTTCCCTTTTGTTGTTCAGTCATATCCGATTCTCCCTGACCCTATTTGGGGTTTTCTTAGCAAAGATACTGGAGTGACTTGACATTTCCTTCTCCAGCTCATTTTACCAATGAGGACCTGAGGCAAATAGGATTAAGTGACTTGTCCAGGGTCACATAGCTAGTAAATGTCTGAGACTAGATTTGAATTTAAGAAGATGAGTCTTTCTGACTTCTGGCACTCTATCCACTATCCTTAGGAGTCAGAGAAAAGACATTTTTTAAAACATGAGAATCTCAGAATAGTCTATCTACCCTTTTATTTGAAGAGAGTGTGTATATCTACATCTATACAAACATATGTGTATGTGTGTGCATATGTGTGCATGTAGAGCAAGGACCAGGGCCATTTAATGGAATATTCATAGAACTGAGCTAAATTCCACTAGACTACTTCCAGCTCTGCCTCAGTGTTAAATAACCTGGGACTTTGGGATGATTAAACAATTCCCTTGGTTCACAGATCTGTTTGACAGCTGGAGGAATATCCATGTCAAAGACAATTGGCTACTGACCCAAGGAGAGTACCTATTCAGCAGTCTTTAAAGATAGAGACAGTTTTAAAGATAGAGACTTTCTAAATCTATTTTTTTTCTGAAATATTTGTCATTCTGGGATTTCCTCTGAAGGGTGAGACAATGCAGATCCTGCCCCTGACACCTATGGTAACAGACTTGCATATGGAAAATGGATCATGTGGGAGAGGACATTTCCAGCCCCTTGGTGCCATTGAAATCTCTTGTTATACATACATACAAACACACATACAGACATACAGACATACAGACATATATGTATATATGCATATTTATAAATGACTCATTATTAATGATTTGTATGTTTTATTTTATTGATGGCATTAATGTTACACTAACATTTTGTCCTGATTCTTTCTCAGTGAATAGAGGTCATCCTGGGTTTAAAAGACACATCTTTGGAATTTAAGAGTGAGAAAGTCCTACCAACTTTAAATACAAGGCTATTTGTCAACTAAGTATCCACCTACTTAAATCTGGAGAGTCTAATCACCAGAAAATTGGTTACAAGGCAATGGATTTTTAATTAGTATTTTATGAAACCGGCCTATTAAAACATGGAAGGGTTGTAATTTGTGTTAATGCAGAGAATAACCATAAAGATGAAATTACATATCCTTAAAATATGTGCATTAGTATCATATCAAACAAAAGACCAAATAATAATTATTTATTATTTTCAGATGGACCACCCTTGTCATAACTGAATGGAGATGCATTTATTTGAATATGTCCTTGGCAACTCTGGTTGGTGTTTTCCCAAAGACTGCTCTAAGAAAATGCTCCCCAGATTGAGCCAAGCATAGCCAGGGTTGAATGTAATAACATGGTATCAAGGTTAAGATGGGAAGCAAAGATGAATAGGGAAAAATAGAGATGGGGAGAGTGGTGTGAATGAAACAAAAGCTATTTATTAAGTGCCTACTGTTTGCCAGGTAATGAGTAGACAAATTCAAAACATAGGTGGTCCCTGCCCTAAAAGAGTTCATATTTTAATAAGGAAACATAAAACATAGAGGAGAATTAGGGCTAGGCAAAGAAGTTCTGTTCTGGCGAGTCACAGGGATTGTGCCTTGAGCCATAGGGCAGTTTATTGTCACAAACTTTCTAGCAGTAATAGCAGAATTGATATGATTGCTATTCCCAGAGCAAGAGATAGAAATTAGGATGGTAGGGGTGGGGGTTGGGGGTGGGAGATATTGGCTGCAGGATAAGAACATTCCTGCTGGTCTTGACTCCATTAGCTTTAGCTATTAACCCTTGAGGCTCCTTTCCTTTCTCTCCAGTTTTCTGGCAGCTCCATGACACTAGGAAGACAATTTAAGTTGGTTATTGCCAGGGAGAAGGGGGTTTACATGGTCCCTCCTGCCTCTTTGTTAATGATAGTGAAGTTATAACTCAGCATTTTAGAAATAATTTGGTTCATGGAAGATCTGGGTGGGTGACTACAAGACCTTGAACAAAATAACTAGCAAGGACTATTTACCATTTGACAAGTTCAAGATAGCCGAGAATGTTTGCTAGGCAGCTAGTGGTTCTCAGTGTTGGATCTGTGCAATAAGTGCTTTTAGACCCCCATAGGAGAGGAAGCTGTGAAGATTGTACACAATTCCACTGTGCTTATTGATTATTAGTTATGGAAAAGCACATTATATGGTAAAACAAAATATCACCTTAAATGGTTTTCCCTTATAGTATAAGTCCTAAGCATTTTTTAAAATTAAAATTTAATTTTAAATTTTAAGTTTTTATCATTAACAAGCATTTAATTTTCTTTCCATCTCATTTCCCTTCTCCTATAAAAATGTTAATAACAAAAAAATTAAAGCCTTATAACAAATATATATATAGTCAAGCAATAGAGATATATAATTTGCTTAATCTGACTGAGTACTTTTTCTTTCCTTCTGTGGTCTGTTTTTTTTTTTAATTAAACTTTTTGAGTTAACAGAAATTTATTTTCTCTCCCCCTCCCCCATGCTGCCTCCCACCATTCCACTGGGGGGCAAAAGAAAAACATTAATCTTATAACAAATATGCATTTCCTTGAAAGATGTAGAGACAGAGATAACCTTGTTCTGCCACTTCTGAATATGAATGAGATGAGGAATAAGACAGGGGAATGTATGCTCACCAGAAGGGCTCACAACTCTGATAGGGGAGATCAAGTGAAGATTCCAAAGTGAAACGGGATTCCCCATAGATGATATCTTTTTATACATGACATTGTACTGATCCGTACCCATTCCTGGAACACTGAAGAGCCTCCTGAATTCAATCTATAGCCACCCTAAAGAGTTTGGTAAAACTATCCAAACAGGAAAAAACAAACAAACAACGAATGAAGAATGCACATTGTTCAATCTAAAATATGCAATATTTTTTTTTGCTTTTTTTTGGAGGGGGGAGGGCAGAGCAATTGGGGTTAAGTGACTTGCCCAAGGTCATACAACTAGTAAGTGTTAAGTGTCTGAGGCCACATTTGAACTCAGGTACTCATGACTCCAGGACTGGTGCTCTATTTACTGTGCCACCTAGCCACCCCTAAAATACACAGTTGAATGAAAACCTAGTACAAGTTCATCAGTGTATGTATCTTGGACAAAGCTTGAAAATGGAAACTTAGTTGGGCCCAGAGTTAAACAGAAGCAGGAGAATGAATTGTATGGCCAAGGTCAAACTGTAAAGTTCTTTTAATGACATTAAGATTCCTCCTGAAATAAAGACTACAGGACAAAAGGGGAGGGAATCATACCTGAAGAATGACAGTGAAATAGGAGAGAGACAGATGCCAATGGGAAACAGCATGGAAAGGTGTTCCCCTCCCCACAACTATCCCTAATTCCACTGGCAAGCTAGTGGCTTGGATATATAAGTTGTACATTCTGATTAAAGGCTCCACAGCCACTCAGAGCTCAATGTCATACATAATTTTAGATAAAAAGATACTATAGGAGATAGCCCTGTCATTTGTGGGGAAAAGCAATAGGGTAATCTAGACCACTGAAATTAGGATATTTTCTGGGTTACCTAATAAGAAGTGAGGAATGAGGGAATTTAACCCTAACTGTGCCATAGCAAGCAAGTGGTTGGGGTGGGGGATAATGTGTACTCTGGATTAGTTGAATTTTAGTATATATACATACCGAGGACTGGGACCATACCAGTCAAACCTGGATTACAAAGATCTATCTGTTTAATAACTTTTTGATATGTGATTATTAATGATGGAACAATACAAAGCTGAAGTCAAGGGTCACTAAAAGGGTAATGGCAAATGTTTGCAGGCTACAATACATTATAAACAAGGAATTGAATAAAAGAAACAGTGTAAAGGCTTTCTCTCAAATAAACATATGATAAAGAAAGAAAATAGATTAGACACAGGGTAAGAGCAAGGTGTGACTAATAATCAGCTTATATGCCCTATTGGTACCTTCTTGATAAAAAGAAGTGATTGGGTTGTTTTTAATGTATTATTAATTTTACTTTTTTTTCAATTAATAAGCATTTATTTTCTCTCTATATTACCAAAGGAAAACAAGATCATCGTAACAAACAAACATAGTCAAGCAAAATGAATTCCTGTCAGCCATGTCCATCTCATTCTTTTTTTTTCAAACATTTATTTTTTTTTGCCTTTTTTTTTGGAGGGCAGTTGGGGTCAAGTGACTTGCCCAAGGTCACACGGTTAGTTTTTGTGTTAAGTGTCTGAGGCTGGATTTGAACTCAGGTCCTCCTGACTCCAGGGCCGGTGCTCTATTCACTGTGCCTCCTAGCCACCCTTATATATCTCATTCTGCACCTTGAATCTGTCACATCTCATTCAAGGGGTGGATAGTATTTCTGGTATTTTGGAATGTGGCTGATAATTGCTATGCTTTAAGTTCTTAAGACTTTCAAGGCTGTTTGTTTTTATAAATATTATATAAATTGTTCTCTTGCCCACCCCACTCAGCATCAGTTCATAGAAGTCTTCCCTCATTTCCCATCAGTTTGTCTTCCTCTGGACTTCTCCACCGTGCCTCAGAAACCCCTTTATCTGCAAAGCTCTGGAACCTATACCTTGGAAATGCCCTCTGCTTCTGGGACCCCTCCTTCCCATTAGAGGACTCCTCCCAGAACCTCCATTTAAGGGAGGCTACACAAGACAGGAAATCATTTCTTCATTTCCCACAAGGCTGTACTCCTCTGGACTTCTCCAACATCCCCTTCCTCTTCAGTCCTACTTTCCCTTTTAAGACTCCTTTTAAGTACTTCATTACGTATTCAATTAAGATGTTGTTTGTGCAGAACTTAAAGAAAATTTTTCTTTTGTCTATTTAAACATCTATGATTTTCTCTGTCCCCTTCTTGTTCCTGAGCCATTCTCCTAGTCATACATCTCAAAGGCAATTTCTTCTTTACTACTCTTGTTTATAATGTGAACTTTTATGTCTAAGTCATATATTTATTTTGTGCTTGTTGTGGTATACGGTGTGAAGTGTTGATCTAAACTAGTTTTCTGCCACATACCTTTCTAGTTTTCCCAATAGTTTTTGTCAAATAGTAAGTTCTTATCCCAGTAGTTGTGGTCTTTGGACTTATTGAACACTAAATTATTGTGTTTGCTTCTGTATGTTGTGTACCTAATCTGTCCCATGGATAAACCTCTTTCTATTTTTTTAACCAGTACCAAATCACTTTGCCAGTTAATGCTGTATAGTATAGTTTGAGATCTGGTATTACTAGGCCTCTTTATTTTCAATTTTTTTCATTATTTCTTTTGAGTTTCTTGACATATTATGGTAACAGATGAATTCATTATTACTTTATCACTCTATAAAGTAATACTTTGATGGTCTGATTGACATGATGGATTGGGATCCACATCCCTGGAGGGGGTTCTCATATTGTTGAGATCACAGATCCATTTGAAAATCTGAATATTTATCTTTCAACTTATTACAGTATAATTTCAGAGGTATTTTTATACGATATTCAGTGATCATTTAAAGGTCTAATTCATTCAGACAGTGAAGAATTAACCAAAGGAAAAATTTCATAAATAGAGCCACAAATATGTCAATCCAGTATAATGGTATTTTTCTAACCCCAAAGAGGATTAAAACTTTTCCCACAGTTGTTTTTGTCTTTGCTCATTCTTCCTTTCAAACAGATTGTCATTCATTAGCATCTGTTTTAAGCAATATGATCATTCCCATGAGAGCAAACTCTGATGAGCTTTTCATCTGGAGAATGTAGTGGAAAGATATAAATTAAAGAAAACAAACCACCTTGCTGATAAATAATGAATCGACAAAGAAATGATCTTAAATTAATGGATTTGGTATAACAGTACCTGTAACTATTCTGGCATCCCCAAAGAATGATCCCTAGGAATAATGTTTCAGACTCTTGGTACAAACCTCAACCAGTCATCTGTTATGCCTTGGGGTCACCTTGAGGATTTTTGTGGGGTGGAAGTAGCCATGGCTCTGCTGCTACTTCCTACATAACTTTGGGCAATTCTCTTTACTTCTCTGACCCTCAGTTTCCTTGTGTACAGAATGAGCAAGTTGGACAAGATGACTTCTAAAGTTCCCTCCAGTTTTAAACAATGATACTATGATCCTTTTATTCCATGACATAGGCTGATCTTGAATTAATAGATAACTCTCAGCAAAATGGGTCAAGAAAAGTAATTTTATTTAAAGGATTCTTGTAGAGGGATAGACCTGAGGTACTGAGATTTTGAAATTGAACCCTCATGAATGTGAGTATTGGGAAGAAATAAAAAAAATGAAAAAAAATTTGTAGCAAATCCCATATCTGAACCTGGATTCTTTTAAAGTCACTATAATTATTCAGAACCACTCACCCATACTTGTGATGATTAAAAAATTCTAAGACAGTTTCTGGGTAATTTAATAATTTTATTAATAATGCCAGCATGTTTGTTAATAAAATGATAGTCATTTGGCCATATCTCTTAGACCAAAGACCCCCCTCATGGTGGTGAGCTCACAGTTTATATGCCCTTTGAAGAATTAGTGTTCCTGAGGGGTCCCAATTCACTCTGGTAACACAATTGGAGGTGGGCTATATTAAAATAGGGTCTTGGGGGAACAGACTTGGATAACTCAAATCTTGGTCAAAGAGACTTAGTAATTTTCATATTATTAGTAATATTCATATTATCTGTCTGACAAAAGGGATAGCCAACACTTATCAGACCTGTCTGAGCAAATACTATCAGCAGGAACGCACCTATTAGTGCAAACTTAGAACTTCTTTTGCTGTTTGATTAGATCTTGACCTGGGTAAATCTTTAAGAGAGAATTCCCATGCTAGTTGATTTCTGTATGAAGAAGTAGAAAAGAGGTGAAACATTGGTCCTGATTCAATAATTCATTATTAAATATGAGCAAGAAATAATTAATTTCTCACACATTATTGTCCTCACCAAGAGAAATACATTCTCCTCCAATATTCTCACCACTGTGTGTGGTTCTTTTAAAAATACTAGTGTTGTTTTAATCCAAAAGGGGGGAGAGTTAAAATTTTTCAGTCTACCAACCCCTCATCATTGCTACAGCACAAATACTGAGGCTATAGAACTATTGAGGGTTTTTCTTTATCTATTCTGCAGGAATTTAATCCACCCTCTACCAAGAACCATGAATGATCAGTTAGCTAGCAATGGTTATGGTATTGAAGCCAAGTAGGACCTAGAATTATGAAGGAGAGGGGATAGTTGTTGTGTGATATATCAATTTATAGCTATTTTTCTCACTATATCATCTTAATAAATGCCTTTCTTTGAATTAATTGTGTCTACTGTCTGACTGTTAAGGGATATTACGAGTGTGGGCCCACAGGTTAGCTTAGAACCTGGGAGTAATACTTTTCTTCCCAGTAGAATATAAGCTCTATTAGGGCACTGACAGCTTTTAATTTTATCTTTGTATCTATCCTGAGCACCTAGTACAGATCCTAGAACAAAGTAAGTGCCTAATATAACTTTACTGAATTGAAAAACCTGAATGATGAAAATGAGAGAGAGGTTTTAAGAGACTGACTGCCTCTCATGATCCCATTCCTGGTAAGCCTCAGTCTCAGGATTTATGTTGTCTTTCCTGTCTCCAGTTCATTCTTTCCACTGAACAATGCTTCCTCAGTCATCTTTTCCTCTATATCCTTCTCTTCCTTCCATTCCCACCATCCCCAAGTAAATCTTTCCCTGTCTTACATATATAAAAATCTTCAGGGTACAAAAATGTATAAAACCCGTTTTCTTTTCTGTAGACTTAAATATGAAAACAAATCCAGAAAATTAGTCAACATTGGGTGTACATTTGCAAAGGAATGAATTTAGCCAAAATATGTATTGGACATAAATTCAATGTTTTCTTAAACTTTCCATCTCTAACAAAACTCTATAAATATCCCTTATTGAGCCAGAAGATTTTCTGCTACTTGTTGAAGTTCATTTTTAACTTTTAGCTTCTTAAATCCACAGCATTGAAATGGAATGGGAGGGAAGGAAACAGACATTTATCAAATGCCTACTGTGTGCCAAACACTGTGCTAAGCACTTTATACATATTCTCTCATTCATTTCTCACAAGAACCCTGAGAAATAAGCACTATTTTTTACCCCCATTTTGTAGTTGAGGAAACTGAGGTCAACAGAGTTTAATTCATACACAGTCTTATAGTTAATAAATGTCAGAGACTGGATTTGAATTCAGGTCTCCTTCATTCCAGACTAAGTACTCTATCCAGTTTGCCATCTTGCTGCCTACAGGTGCTTGAATGGTTATCTATGTCTATAAACTGATCATTTAACACCAAGACTTGTTCAAAGTTGTGGTTTTATTCATAGGTTGGATGTCAGAACACATTAATTGGAAATTGAGAGAATTACTCCTAGTTAGCCATGCTCTCTGCCAGTGTGTCTTAAAGTCGGGAAGTCTACATAAGAAGAGGATTGAGTGAAAAGAGTTAGTGGCCTTAGATAGATGATTCTAAGATAGATGATTTGCACAGAAAAACATCTAAAACATCTTCTCACTCACTAAATCGGACTACTTGTTTCTCATAGAAGAAACTAAATATGTGACTGACTTTCCAACTTGCAGGCTGTCTTAATCCTGTAGGGAAACACCTTATGTGAGTTTGTGTTGAAGGAAGGGAAAGGGATACTCTTCTGTATAATAAACATAAACTTGCTTCCCTCTTGCTTTCTACCAGTTGTGAAGGAACCTCTGGATACTTGGCATTCTTTCATGGTTTCTAATCTAGCTTGTGTCTTCTTTTGTGCATCTCTCAGGGATGCACAAAAAAGTGTCAAACCATAAGGCAGTGCATAAGCAACTTTAAGCATAGTTGGAGAGGATCTAGTAGGGAATGCTGAAAGAGATTTCTCTTCTATTGTGTATTTGGGGAAGTTGTTTCCCCTGAAACACAGGGAAGATTTGTTTTCATATTTAATTCTGCAAGAAAGAAAATTGGTTTTGTACATTTTTGTAACCTGAAGATTTTACAGCTTTTTATTTATGTAAGACAGGGAAAGATTTGCTTGGGGATGGTGGGAATGGAAGGAAGAGAAGGCTACAGAGGAGAAGGTGATTGAGGGAACATTGTTCAGTGGAAAGAGTGAACCAGGGACAGGAAAGACTTGGCATAAAATCCTGAGACTGAGGCTTGCCAGGCATGTCACCATGATAGGCAGTCACTTAAATCCTCTATCTCATTTTCATCATTTGGATTTTTCAATTCCGTAAAGTTTTATTAGGCATGGGTGCTCGGGATAGATACAAAGATAATATTAAACACTGTCAGTGCCCTAAGAGAGCTTATATTCTACTGGGAAGAAACAATAAGTACAGGGCTAGTTATACAAAGTAATTTTTATAGATCATAACTGCACTAGAAGGGAGTTTATAGGTGATCTAGTTCAACTCTTACTTTGCAAATAAAGCACATGAGGCTCAGAGTAAGGAAGTATCTTGGTAAAGGTCACAGAGGTACTAAGTGGTAGAAGCAGCATTCAAAACCAAGTGTTTTTAATGACAAATCCAATGTACCTTCCAATGCCTAATGCTTGTGTGTGTGTGTGTGTGTGTGTATGTGTGTGTGTAAATAAGCAGTCAAATGGGGGAATGAAGAAAGGTTTCATGTACGTAATGGTTTTTAAGTTGAGTCTTGCATATCATTGATTATTTTGAGAAATGATAATGAGGGAAAGCATTCCAGGCAGGAGGCATAAAAAATGGAGGAAGAAGACTGAATGTCATATATGTTCTATAGTTTCAGTCGTATCTGACTTTTGATGACCCCATTTGTTTTTCAGCAAAGACATTGGAATGGTTTACCATTTTCTCCCCCAACTCATTTTACAGATGAAGAAACTGAGGAAAACAGGGTTAAGTGACTTGCCCAGGGTCACACAGCTAGTTAAGAGTCTGAGGAAGGATTTGAACCCATGTTTTACTGACTCCCCAGGCCTGGCACCCTATTTATTGCACCAACCAACTGCCCCTAATGTCATGTATAGAAACATTAAGTTGACGAGTTTTACTGTCTTGCAGAGAACATGAAAGAAATGTGAAATTAGTTTGCAAATATGTTGGACCCAAACTGGGAATGGCTTAAAATGTCAAAGAAAGGAGCTTATATTTTATCCAAGAGATAATGGAAAGACACTGAAGCTTTTGAAGCTGGGTCAGAGCTGTGCTTTAGGAATGGAGGGGCTGAATGAGATTGCCTCTGAAGTCCCTTATGGCTCCAGATCTTTGATCTTATGAGTTCTATTTTGGACATGTTGACTTTAAGATGCCTCTGGGACATTCAGAAAGACTTGCCCAGGAGAGAGTTGTTGACATAGCACTGAAGACCAGGCAGGAATATATAGACTTGGAAATGCTCTGCATAGAACTGAAAGCTGAACCCAAGGGAACTGGTGAGATCATCAAAGGAAAGATTGCAAAGAGAAAAGAGGTGAAAGCCCAGACCAAACCCTGGTGTGTGCCCACTCATTAGGGATGGGCCATGGATGATGATCCTGCAAAGGGGAAAGATATGGAATAATCAGAGGGAAGAAGAAAGCCAGGGGGGAACATCATCATGAAGAATCATGGAGGACAGAGAATCCAGAAGGAGTTGATAACAAAATGCTGCAGAGAGATCAGGAAGAATGAAGACAGAAAAAAAAATCATTGGATTTAACAATTAAGAGATCATTGATGATCTTGGAGAGTAGTTTAATTGAATACAACTAGCTAGCACATCAGATGGAGTGCTTGAATAACTGAGTTTAAATTTTGCTTTACACACTACCATGAGATGCTGTGAAGTGTAGCAGCAAGCACCCCAAGCGTCCTCAGGGTTTGCAGCTACCACAGGTTCTTGGATCTGCTTTGTTAAAGGAAAGCAACTCAAAATGGGTTAACAAGCTTACTTTAATCAGTCAGACATATATCGTTTACCTTGTTCGGGAGAAAAGGTCAGCACCCTGAACCTCAAAGTATACAGGCATAATTATCAAGATAGAAACATCAAGTAGACAGATTTCCAAACTGTCCAACCATTACATCCATACCCAGTCAACATCTGGGTTTCCACATTCTGGGTTTTTCAAAGCTGGGGGACTCACTTTGAGAAGTGTTCTGTGATTTGATCTGAATTCTGGGAAGCCGTTGTTGAGAGTCCCCCACCAAATAGTGATCCAGACACGGATACTTCAGCCTTGGAGGCATCTTTGTACATTTGAGAGGCTGGTTATCTCTGGGTACTTCAGTCAGAGTTGAATGGAAGTAGAAGCAGGTTTTTTTTTTTTTTAACTATGCCTTTCTTTCAGGAGTCCAGGAAGATTCCAAGCCATTCACTGGCCTGCTGAAAGTTATGGACCTTAAGTTGTTAGGCAAAGCAGAGATGAGGAAAATGTGAAATGATCATATAGTAGTCCTACAAAATGTCTCACATCTTAATGTTTTAAGTATTAACCTTTTGGAAGAGTATAATAGAACTTATAGGTTATTATTTTATGTTTTAAATCTTTGTCAACATGCACTTACGAGGCTTTTATTTTTATGCATGTTTTTTGTATGGCAGAAATAGATAACTTTCCTGTATCAACCTGTTCCACAATGTACACTGAGTATCCTTTTAATTCCTTTTGGTATAAGAACACTTCCTAATTCAAGGAAGTAAATTTGACATTATATAGTTATTGCTAAGATAAAATTCACGCGTAGACTATGGCTCTGGATAAGGATAGCTTATTCAAAATAAAGAAGTAAAATATGGGAGTAACATTTTATGATAAGAAGAAATACTCATGGGGAGGCTAGGTGGCACAGTGAATAGAGCACCAGCCCTGGAGTCAGGAGGACCTGAGTTCAAATCCGGCCTCAGACACTAAACACAAAAACTAGCTGTGTGACCTTGGGCAAGTCACTTAACCCCAAACTGACCTCCAAAAAGAAAAAAAAAAGTAATACTCAGGTGAGGAAATTCAGGAACCAGAGGGAGAAAGCACAATGGAGACAGTTTGAATACAGGTCAAAGGAGAGAGAAACAAGTGATTTTATTATTGGAGTATGCTATAGACCACCTGGACCAAAAGAGGAAATGGATGAGACTTTTGTGAAACAGACAGTATAGTGATGGAGGGGGGACTTGAATTAAATAAATAAATAATGTATTAATAATAAAAATATATATATATATATATATATATATATATATATATATATATATATATATACTGGAGTTCTCTTTCTGTTGAACCATAAGAGTTAACAACTTTTTAATTTATTTTAGTCAAAATTTTTTCCTTCAAAAAGTGGAGGAACCAATAAGGACAAATTCTATTTGGGATCTGATTTTCACTAACTAGTTGCTGTGGTGCAAATTGTGGGAACCTAATGGAGAAATGACTATTCTGTCTTGGAGTCTGTGATAGAGAAGGAAAGGAAATCCTGGTAATAGCCTAACCTGTACTCTGTATTTTGGGAAGTTAGATTTTACTGGGTTCAGAGGAAAGATAGGTGGGATCCTCTGGAATAGAATTCTTGTTTAGACTTAAGTTGTCTCAGAAGACATGAAGTTACTTAAAAGTGAAATTTTGAAGACACAAAATGAAATAATTTCTATGAGGAGGAAAAGTGGAAGTTTTCTGAAGAGACCAGAGAACTCACTAGTCAATGTAGATTTAAAAAAATAGATCTAAGAAGACAGAAGCAAGGCCAGGTAACAGAGAATAATTGTGGCAAGGTCCTATAAACATAGTGTTAGGAAAACTAAAATTCAGAATAAACAAAGGCTGGTGAAGGAAATGAAGAAGAAAAAAAGTGTTGTTTTTTTAAAATTATATTGAGATAACAAGGAGGATCAAAGGAGGGATAGGACTCTTGCTTGGGGTAAATGTGACAAAGATCACTAGTGCTTTTTCCTTCCTTCCTTCCTTCCTTCCTTCCTTCCTTCCTTCCTTCCTTC
>NW_027186523.1:476046-485244 GCF_028583685.1 Petaurus breviceps papuanus | reverse complement strand
CCTTCCTTCCTTCCTTCCTTCCTTCCTTCCTTCCTTCCTTCCTTCCTCCCTCCCTCCCTCCCTCCTCCCCTCCCTTCCTTCCTATTTTTACCTTGGACATGACAGAACAAGAAAAATTAAGAAGGAGGTGATACCCAAACAAAAAAGATGGTAGTGGGCACCAAATTACTTCCTGTAATAAATTCAACTCACCTGGCCCAGATAAATTATATTTATAGGGTCCGAAAGAATCACCAGATGTGATCACTGAGCCACTGTTACTGATATATAAAAGATCATGAAAAAAAGGGAAAGTCTTAACCAAATTTCAGAACAGAAAATGCTGTCATGATTTTTTTTAAAAAAGGAAATGGAACAGAATTTGTAAACCATAGGCCAGTAAGTTTGACTTCATTTCCTGGGAAAATTCAAGAATGGATCATTCAAGCGTGAATTTCTGGGGCAGTTAGGTGATGTGAATAGAGCACTGGCCTTGGAGTCAGGAGGACCTGAGTTCAAATCCGGCCTCAGACACTTAACACTTACTGGCTGTGTGATCTTGGGCAAGTCACTTAACCCCAATTGCCCTGCCTTCCCCCCTCCAAAAAGACAAAAAAAAGAGTGGATTGCTGAACATCTAGAAGGGAAGTGATAATTACAAAGAGCAAACCTGGCTTCATCAAGAATAGGTTATTGTATTAACAGCTGGGTGGTGCAATGGACAAAGTCCTGGCCCCCTGGAGTCAGGAAAGACCTGAGTTCAAATTTGGCTTCAGAAACTTACTACTTGTGAGACCCTGGGCAAATAACCCCATTGCTGCTACTCTTCCTCCAAAAAGAGAACAGGTTATTACAGATTGATTTTATTTGCTTTTTTTTTTTTGAGGAGGAGAGGACACAGAATTACTAATCTAGTAGATGAAGGGAATGCTGTGCATATCGTTTAACTTGATTTTGACAAAGCTTTTGATAAAGTATATTATGCTATTCTGATGGAGATATGGCTTAGATGATATTATAATCTTCAGAACTGGTTGGATAGACAGATTCAAAGAATAATTGTCAATGGTTCAATGTTAATGAGGCAGGAAATCTTCAGTCAAGTACTCCAAGGATCTGTCCTTTGCTCTTTAGCAATGTATTTTAAATAGCATTTAAAAATTTGTATTTGTGACTTGGGTAAACACAAAGATGTAGATGATGGAAAGCTGGGCATGACAGATGATGGAGTCAAGATCTAAGAGGATCTTTACTGGCTAGAACATTGGGCTGAATTAAAAAAAAAATTGAAATCCTTCAGGAATAAATGCAGTCTTGAACTTGAGTACAAAAGTTTCAACTTTACAGACATAAGATGGGGGAGGCATAGCCAGCAAGTAGTTATGAAAAAGATCTGTGGCTTTTTGTGGATTGTAAACTTAATACTAGTAAGCAGTATGATGTAGCAGCAAACAAATCTAATGGAAGGAAACAAACACTTAAAAATACCTATGATGTATCAGGCACTTATTTTATTTTTATATTGTGTGATAAATGCTTTTTATTATCTTATGTGATTCTTGAAACAACCCTGGGAGGTAGAAGCTATCATTATTCCAATTTTACAGTTGGGGAAACTGAGGCACACAGAGATTGAATGACTTGCCCAGGGTCACACAACTAATAAGTATTTGAGGCCAGATCTGAACTCATGTCTTGCTAGCTCTTGTGTCAGTATTCTATATATCCACTGTGCCACCTAGTTGCCTCCATGATCTTGGATTGAATCAAGAGAGAGTACAACTTTTAGCAACAAGGAGGTAATAGTTTCATTGCACTCTGCTCTCAACAGACCTCATCTGGAGTAGAGTATTGTGTTTAGTTCTGGGCATCACTTTTTAAAAAATAGTATTTCCCCCCTGATTACATGTCAAGACGATTTTAAAGCATTCATTTTTTGAATTTTCATGAATTTAAAATTTTTCTTCCCCCCTTCCAAAGATGAGCAATTTGATATATATCGTACATATTCTTTTTACAACATATTTCAATATTAGTCACAGTTATGGAAGAAGAAACAGATCAAAATAAAAAATTGAAAAAGAATAAAGTAAATGAAAAAAGTATGCTTCGATCTGCATTGAGTACATCAGTTCTTTTTTTTTTTTTTTTAAATAAGCAATCGGGGTTAAGTAACTTGCTCAAGGTTACATGGCCAGTTATTTCTGGGTGTGGTGCTGAGTTTCTGAGCCCGGATTTGATCCAGGTCATCCCGACACTGGAGCCGGTGGTCTTACTCGTTGAGCCACCTGGCTGCCCCTAAGCAATTGGGGTTAAGTAACTTGCTCAAGGTTACACGGCCAGGTGTTTCTGGGTGGGTGCTAAGTGTCTGAGCCTGGGACTCGATCTCCAGGTCTTCTCAACACTGGAGCCAGTGCTCTTACTCGCTGTGCTACTTGGCCGCCCAGTACATCAGTTCTTTATCTGCATATGGATAACATGTTTCTTCATGAGTCTTTTGTACTTGTCTTGGATCGGAGGTTCCCAAATTTATTTGGCCTACTACCCTCTTAAAAAAATTATTCAGCACCTCCTTGGAAATCTACTTTCTTTAACCCTGTAGTGGTTTTTAAAAAAATAAAATGCATTATTAAAAAAAAACCATAAAATTTTTTAAAATGACATCTTGAATTTAATAATTTATTAAAAATTTATGACTTTTTCCTGCATTAAAATTTTGGTCATGCAATATTACATCATGTAAACATAGAGTCTCATATTGTAAACAAGTCATTATACATGCATATTCCTGGCAATGCATGCTGGATTTCCTGACAATTCATGACATGCTCTCCTACCAACACTTGCTTGTTCAGACCTGTCAGCAGACTTGACCACTGATTGGTTATAACTTGCATTTTGTGTGTTTATTTGGAAAATAATGTAATCACTACAACTTTAACTCTGTTACACAACAGATGAAACACGTATAAACGTTTTTTTCAAGAATTTTTTAACTTCTTTCCTTAGGCTTTCACTGCCCCCTTTTTATTCAATGCCACCCAATTGCACCTGAGACTACTACCACCCCCCTAGATTGTTCCAGCATATCCCAGGGGTTGGTATCACCCTCTTTGGGAATCTATGTGAAGATCATTGTGTTGCTGGGAAGAACTGATTCCCTCATAGTTGATCATCACACAGTATTGCAGATACAGTGTACAATGTTCTGGTTCTGCTCAATTCTTTCAGCATCAGTTCATGTAAGTTCTTCCAGGTTTTTCTGAGATTTACTTGTTCATCATTTCTTATTGAAAAATAATATTCCATTACATTCATACACCACAGCTTGTTCAGTCATTTCGCAGTTGATAGGCATCCCCTCAGTTTTCAATATTTTGCCACCACAAAAATGGCTACTATAAATATTTTTTTGCATTCATAGGTCCTTATCCCTTTTTTATGATCTCTTTGGGATACAGACCTAGTAATGGTATTACTGGATCAAAGGGTATGCACAGTTTGGTGCAGAGTTACAAAACTGAAACTTTGGGTATAGTTCCAAATTGCTCCGCAGAATGGTTGGATCAGTTCACAATTCTACCAACAGCGTATCAGTGTTCCAATTTTCTCACATGCTCTCCAATATTTATCATTTTTCTTTTTTTTTCTTGGCCATATTAGCCAACCTGATAGGTATGAGGTGGTACTTCAGAGTTGTTTTAAATTAATCAAAAGTGGTTTAGAGAGTTTCTTCATATGCCTATAAATAGCTTTGATTTCTTCATCTGAAAACTACTTGTTCATATACTTTGACCATTAATCAATCGGGGAATGGCTTATATTCTTATAACTTTGACTCAGTTCTCCATCTCTTTGGGAAATAAGGCCTTCATCAGAGACACTTGCTGTAAAATTGTTTTCCAACTTTCTGTTTTCCTTCTAATCTTGCTTACATTGGTTTTGTTTGTGCAAAAGTGTTTTAATTTAATATAATTAAAATGATCTATTTTACATTTTGTAATGCTCTCTATCTCTTGCTTGGTCATGAACCTGTAATTTGCTTAATTTATCCTTTAAGAATTTGAATTGGGGCAACTGTATGACACAGTGAATAGAGCACTGGCCCTGGAGTCAGGAAAAACTGAGTTCAAATCTGGCCACAGATACTTGACATTTAACTAGCTGTGTAACCTTGGGCAAGTCACTTAACCCCAATTGTCTTGCCTTCCTAAAAAAAAGAATTCAAATGCCACTTGGTGCATATATGTTTAGTGTTGATATTGTACCTTTTAGTAAGATGTAGTTTCTTTCCTTTTCTCTTTTAGTTAGGTCTATTTTTTGCTTTTGCTTTGTGTGAGATTAGGGCTGTGTGATAATAATAAAGATTCCCCTGTATTGGCTTGGTTTTCAAATTGATTGTGTTAAAACCCAGAGCTTGTTAATCCCACCTGTGGGATGGACTTGTTGATGTGAAAAGAAAGTCCTGAACTGGGAGGAGCTGGTGACGTAGATTTGGAGAGACACAAGAGAGAGGCAGAAGAACTTTTTGGAAGCAGCACCCTTGTGGAGGCAGAGAGAGACTGAGAGAATTGCTGGGGGCCACTTTGAATTGCCCTGGACTTTTGAGACCTGCCCCCTGAGCTGCCAAGGACTGAGGAGACATGGCTGTTTTGCTGGTACTTTGTCTGTCTGTTTTGATGTTGTTTTGCCAGATTTGTCCACTGGTGAAAGACAGTCCTTTTGTTGAAGAAGTCCTGGAACCTGGCTGTTGGCTAAGAACTCCTGAGACTGTCCTGCAGACAGAGAGTGAATACTGTCCACTGGTGAAGGACAGTGCTGTTGTTGCAGGGGTCTGGGAACCTTTCTGTTGGTTCAGAAGCCCTGAAGAAGGATTTTCTTGTTGTATGTTTACAGAAATCCTGGGAGAGGGTTTTGCTAATGTTTTCAGGGGTTCTAGGACTGTTCTACAGACAGAGGATGAATTAATGAAGAGACTGGCAATGTATCTTGTGGCCTTGCTAAGCCTTGTCTCCCCAGGAACTAAGATTGCTGAGAACTTGCCTCCTGTCAAGATGAAGAAAAGACCTCCATTTGGGTATTAAGTGCTGTGCTTAAACTTGATGTAACTCTGGGGTAGATTCAATTGTGATCCAGGGGTGGGGAACTTTTGACCTTTTTGTGTTCTATGGTTGAACAAATGAATGTACTTTACTTAGAGTGGAAACTAATCTCCATTTGAGAAGAGGGGCTTTGTGGTGGACTAAATGAAGGTACAGCCTAGGGGTGGAGTAGTATTTAGAACAGGGACTTTATAATTGATTGAATGAATGTAAGGTCCTGGGGTAGGGTAGTACTTGGAGATTATTTAATCACCCTTAGTAAATGCTGCATTTTGAATGATGTCATATTTTGATCTTCTCTGTTCTTGGTTGGTCACTGAATAAAATGGAGAGAGCACCTATTTTGAACCTTGGGAAGTTGACTTTCCTTGGCATTACATTACAGGCTGCTATCCCTGCTTTTTCTTCATCTGAAGCATAATAGATTCTGCTCCAGCCACTTACCTTTAGTCTCTGTGTGTATATCTGCTTCGAATTTGCTTCTTGTAAACAACATATTGTATGATTCTGATTTTTGATCCAATCTGCTGTCTGCTTTCATTTTATGGGACAGTTCATCCCATTCACATTTACAGTTATGATTACTAAGTGTGCATTTTCTTCCATCCTATTTTTCCTCTTGTTTGTTCTCTCTCCTTTCACCCTTTCCCTCCTCACCTGTATTTTGCTTCTGTCTACCACATCCTCTAATCTGCCCTCCCTTCTATTATGTTAGTCCCCTACCTTTCTTTACTTAATCTTCTCCCCTCTTACTTTCCTGTTACGTAAGATAGATTTCTATATTAATCTGATAGTGTGTATTATTCCCTCTTTGAGCCAGTACTAATGAGAGTAAGGTTCAAGCAATGCCCATTGCCCACCCTCCCATATTTCCCATCACTATAATAGTTTTTCACACCTCTTCCTGTGTAATAATTTACCCTGGTCTATCTCTCTCCTCCTTCTGCATTCATTATACTCCTTTTTCTTATTCTTTAATTATTTTTTATGTCATTTCTTCAAATTCAGCTTATACCTGTACCCTTTGTCTATGTATATCCCTTCTAACTAAACTATTGGTGGTATAATTTGTGAGAATTACAAGTATCATCTTTCTATAGGAATGTAAATAGTTCAACTCCATTGAATACCTTATGTTTCCTTTTCCCTTTTTGGGCTTCCTTGGATCTTGATATTGGAGATCATTTTTTTTGTTCAAGTTTAGTCTTCTCTTTATGAGAGCTTGAAATGTTTCTATTTCATTGAATGACCATTTTCCCCCTTGAAGTATTATTCTTAATTTTGCCAGGTATATGATTCTTGGTTGTAGTCCTGTCTCCTTTGCCCTCCAGAATATCATGTTCCATGATCTCAGATCCTTTAATGTTGTAGCTGCTAAATCTTACGTAATCCTGATTGTGGCTCCTTGATACTTGAATTGTTTCTTTTTGACCACTTGTAGTGTTTTTCCCTAACTTGATAGTTCTGAAATTTGGCTATGATGTTCTTTGGAGTTTTTATTTGGGGATCTCTTTCTTGAGATGATTTGTGGATACTTTAAGTACCTATCTTGCCCTATGGTTCTGGGATATAAGGGAAATTTTTCTTGATAATTTATTGAAGGATGCAGTCCAGGCCCTCCTTTTGATTATGGCTTTTAGATAGTCCAATCATTCTAAAATTGTTTCTCTTGGACTTATTTTTTAGGTCTGTTTTGTTCTTTTCTTATATTTTCTTCTAATTTTTCATTCTTTGAATTTGTTTGATTGATTCTTGGTGTCTCATAGAGTCATTAACTTCCAGTTGTCCAATTTTACTTTTTAAGGAGTTGTTTTCTTCAGTGGATTTTTGTATCTCCTTTTCCATTTGACCAATTCTACTTTTTAAGCTGTTATTTTCTTTTCCAAGCTGTTGACTCTTTTTTTTTTCAGAATTCTCTTGCACCACTCTCATTTCTTTTCCCAATTTTCCTTATATTATATTTAATCTACTTTTTGAGTATTGTTTTACCCCATCTTTTTGCTGGTTCTATTGTTCCAGGGTTGGTTTTTGGGGGGTGCTATTTTATGACTGTTTGTAGGTGAATATGGGAAAGTCATGGAGATTTACTTCTTAATCTTCCATCTTGGCTCCTGGAAGTCTGGCACCACTGCTTAAGAACGATATTGATAACTTGAAAAGTGTGCAAAGGAGAGGATGGTGGCCGACCCTGAGTCAATGTCAAGCAAAGATTGGTTGAAGGAACTGGAGGTGTTTAGTTTTGATTAGGGAAGACTCAGGGGAACATGATAACTGAATTCAAGTATTTGAAGAGGTATTGAATAGAAGATCACTTGTTTGGCATGTGATAATAGGAATTTCTTTCATGTATGGATTGAACTAGATAACCTTGAAGGTCCATTCAACTTTAAGATTTTGTGATTCTGAGTACACCCTAGACCTGAATAAAACCTAGGCTTCAAGTGATATGTCCTAGACTGGTGGGGTATAAGCATGAAGAGTCAAAGACGATTAGAAAGAGCCTCTCTTTAGAGATCAGATCCACCAGTACATGAATATGAGATCCAAACTTGGGTCTCTGGGTGGACAGAGCACCTAGGCCTCCTGGATCCAGGGCTAGTTTGTAATTACATTAGAAACAGATAATATTTATCTAGGAGTCTGGCTTCAAAAGGAGGAGAAATAAGATTTTTGGGGGAGATGGTTCAGACTTGAGCATATTTATAGGCATTAAGGAAGGGGTTAGAGGGTAAAGAAAGATTGAAAATTGGAGTGTGAGGGTGGTAAAGGGAGCATTTCCCAGAGAAAATGTGAATAAGGATGGAAGTAGAGTGGTCAGCTTTGTTAAGAAGAAGGGTCAACTCTTTCTCAAAGATTGGAGCAAAAGGTGAGAGAATGGTGAACAATGGTAAGAGAATTTAGATTATAGAACTGGGAAGAAGACAGAGTTCATCACAGATGGCCTCACATTTTTTTTGGTGGGGGGAAGTATAAGACGAATACCTCTTCTGGAATAAGAGTGGAGGAGTGGCATAGGGGGCTTGAGGAGACAGAAAAAGTTTGAAACAAATTGTAGGTAGTACAATAAAGAGTCAATAAAAGAAGAATACACAACTTGACATGTAGCAGTGAGGGTCTTTTTTATTTGGGGCTAGATTACATAAATTTGTAGTAGATAAGTTAGTAGCATTTCATGACTTCCTTTAGTAGGGTTTAGAGGTACAGTGGAATGAGAATGGAGAAGGTAAATAGTGGGGAAAAAATCATAGTTGGGATTTGGAAAAATATGAATGACTTATAGGACAAAGAACTATGTAAAATTGAAGTTTTTAACCTCAGGGTCAAGATTTTGAAGGAGCCAGAGCAGGGATAGTGGTTTGGAAAAGCTGGGAAGGGAGTACTTGCAGGTTATGGTGAGAATTGAGAATAGGTTTTGGAGAGGTGAGGCACAGGGAGAGAGGGAAGAATAGAAGGTTATGCTCAAATAGATGAATTCCAGATGTAGCTCTGGATCCTGAGGCAGAAGACTTATGGATGATGATGATGATACTAGGAGTATGACCATCTCTCTGTGTGTCTGAGGTACAGTGAAGATGCAGATCATTGGCATCAATAATGGTAATAAACTAAAAAGCAAGGTTATTTGAAGGAACATCGACATATACTGAAGTCCCTAAGAAGAAAGGGAAGGGTTGGGGGGAGAGGAAGATTGTGTACTTATTACTGAACTCCTTGAGAAAGGAAGGAAAATTATGTTAAGATTCAGCAGATTCAGCACTAGGATCTAGCCAAGGATCCATATTTATTTATATCTATGTCTGTGTCTATGTCTATGTCTGTCTATGTCTATATCTATCTATATCTCTAGCTATATACATATACACATACACACATGTGTATATATATATGTATGCATACATATACACACACATATGGAGTGAATCTCAAAGGAAAAGAGGTTTCTGAGAGATAATAGGTAGGTAGAAGGTCTTCACAATACCTTCATTTAAGGATGCATAGAAGCATAAGATAGCAGTAGCAGTGAGGAGGAAGAAGCTTATTTCCATTTCTCCTGGATGCCTGTGTGCGTGCGTGTGTGTGTGTGTGTGTGTGTGTGTGTGTGTGTGTGTGTGTGTGT
>NW_027186523.1:323222-476036 GCF_028583685.1 Petaurus breviceps papuanus | reverse complement strand
GTGTGTGTGTGTGTGTGTGTGTGTGTGTGTGTGTGTGTGTGTGTGTATGTCTGTGTCTGTAGGTGAGGATGAAAGAAGGAATATCCCGTAATGGAGAGGGAGGTCAAGGATGTAGTGTTTTCTTGGGGTGGAAGACTGGGCATGTGGTCAAGTTTCTGTAGTTTTAAGGAGATGGAAGAAGAGTGAGAGAAGTCAAATATGAAAAACAGTTTCTT
The DNA here is from genome assembly GCF_028583685.1 of Petaurus breviceps papuanus. NCBI lineage: Eukaryota > Metazoa > Chordata > Mammalia > Diprotodontia > Petauridae > Petaurus > Petaurus breviceps. Next base: position 475,821 of record NW_027186523.1, on the reverse strand, counting down.
AACAATAGAAGAGAAGCTTCATGAGGCCCAGCAGGATTGGGACAGAGCAGGAGTAAGGCTGACATGGATGGGGATGAGGAAGTGAAAAGTGGTAGCAGGACAGAGGATTTTTCACATCTGTAGCCTACATCTCTGAATCACTGGAATTCTGAGTGGAGGGGGTCTCCTAGATGGTGGACTTTAATAATTGCTAGCTATGGAACTTATACTGATGACTCTAATAGTTCATTAGAAAGTGGAAAAATAGGTGACTGTGTGAGGTTCCGAAAAGGAGGGTCATGAATTACTTAAAGCTGCTTAACATCTATGGGCTTCAGTTTCTTTATCTGTAGTGAGAGGGTAAGGGGTTAGGTTAGATTTACTATAAGATCTCCTCTAGTTAAAACTTTTGTGATCCTTGGGTCATAAGGAAAAGGTTTACACCTCATCAGAAAGGCCTTAGGTTTAATCCCCCACAGTATTTTGTTTAACTCTGCACTAGAGGGAGCAACATTGCTGCACATGAAAGCTCAACATTCTAAAAATAGGAGCTTTATGACTTTATATTGATAACTACAACATTTCAGAAAATAAAAGATAAACAATAGGAACATTCTCAGTCCTTGATGACAAACCTACTATGCATGTCCAATTAGGTTAAGCACCTTTTAGACATAAAGAGGGAAAGATGAGCCTAAATTAATGAGGATCCTCATGACATTATATGTGGCCAGGTCAGCACATGTGTGTTGTTTTTGGGAATGGAATAGAAGTTCCTAAGGTTGGAATTTCAAGTTCACAAATTTTAATGGTATCAAGGAAAGTAGCACAAATTTTCCTCACACATGTTGCTCACCTCCTAAAAGGGATATATTATGAATACTACCATATTTCCTTCCTAGGGTAACCTAAAGCACAATTCCTTCATCTAAGTATTCGGCACAGATGAGGTAAGAATCTTGATGATAATAAAAATAAGCCATATTTCATCTTTTATTTCAATTTTGTTTTACCTTTAGGTCTACATTATTTCCCTCTCTAACCTCCCAGACTGAAACTGAAATGACTGAACCTCTCCGGAAGTAAGTAAAACAAAATTCATTACAAATGCATATAGTAATTAAAATAAATACCTGCATTAGCCAGGTCCAATATACCCATATCTATGTCTCAGTCTATACTCTGAGTCTATCACCTCTCTATCTGGAGGTGGGTAGTATGTTTCCTTATGAGTCCTCTGGAACTGTGGTCAATAACTGTGTTGATCAGAGTTCCTAAGTCTTTGCAAGTTGATTGTCTTTACAGTATTGTTATTATTGTAGAAATTGTTTTCCTGGTTCTTTACTTTGCTTTGCATTAGTTTATATATATATTCCCAGTTTTTTTTCCTAAAACCATCTCTTTCCTCATTTCTTACAACATAATAGCAGTCTGTCACGTACATATACCATAACCTGTTCAACCATTCTCCAATTGATGTACATGCTCCTCAAATCCTAATTCTTTGTCACCACAAAATATTTTTGTACATGTGGGGCCTTTTCATCTTTCTTTGATCTCCCATGGGGTACTGACCTACTAGAATATCACTGAGTCAGGGGCTATGTGCAGTTTAATAGTTTTTGGACATAGTTCCAAATTGCTTTCCAGAATGCCTGGACTACTTTATAGTTTCATCCAAAGTCCATTAATGTATAACCTTTCCAGAATTTGTCATTTTCTTTTTTTGTCAAGTGTGTCAATCTAATGGGTATAATATGATAACTCAGAGCTGTTTCAATCTTCATTTCACTAATTATTAATGATTTAGAGCATTTTAATGTGGTTATTAATAAGCTTGGATTTCTTCCTCTTCCTATCATTTGACCATTTATCCATTGGGAAATGAAAGAATTTACATTTATATAGCACTTTGTGGTTTACAAAATGTATTCCTTAAAACAATCCGATGAGGCAGGTAGTGCAGATATTATAATATCATTTTTATAGTTAAAGAAGCATAGGTTCGGAGAGAATAAGTGATTTGCTCACAGACATATGGTTAGTAAAGGCCAGTCAATCCATCAACAACTTATTTATATTTCTTAAGTGCTTACTGTACTCCAAGCCCTGTGTTTAGCAATGGGGATACAAAGGAGGCTAAACCTACCTAGGTTCCAAAGACATCACTTACTAATGAAAGAGACAATGTGTAAGTAAACTAATTACATACAAAATATACACAAAATAGAAGGAAGTTAATATCAGAGGGGAAGGTACTAGAAGGACAAAGACCTCCAGGAGAAGGTCTTAAAGGAACCCAGGCAAAGTAAGAGGCCTGGGTAAGAAGTAATAGCATTCCAGGGAGAGGAGCTGATATGGTATATGTAACGTCCCAGGAGGAACAATAACTGTTTCTATGTGGCTGCATGGAGGGAAGTAAATTGTCATCCTGGAAAAGTAGGAAGGGGTCAGGTTATGAAGAGTTCAAATGACAGACAACTTCATATATAACCTTGGAGGTAATAACAAGCCATTAGAGTTTATTGAGTGATGAAGTGGGGGAGGGAGGATGATATTGTCAGACCTAACATTAAAAAATCACTTGGGGGGGCAGTTTGGAAGAATGCCTTCTGTTTTCATTCTTGAGAATACCTTTTGTAGTTTAGGTATTAATTACTATGTAAATGTGTGATATAATTCATTTATAAATTTGTTTTACTTATATTTTTCTCTTTGGGTATTATTTCATAGCAACCTGATTTGTTTTTATGAGATTGGTATGTTTAAAAGTTCTATTTCTTTTTTTGTTAGTTAATTATTTTATAATTTTTGTAGATATTCATTGGCTTTCTCTGTCAGTTATGCTGGCATATAATTGTATATAACAGTTTTTGACAATTCTTTTTCTTTCCTCTATTTTGTTACTTTTATTTCCTCCTCTTTTTCTTCTTGAAGTTAGGTCAGGTAATAAATTAGCATCATCTATTTCTTTTTTTTTTAGTCTTCTCAAAAAACTAACTCAGTTTTATTTGCCACTGTTATTATGTTGTTGTTCAATCATTTCAGTCATGTCTGACTCTTTAGGACCTCATTTGGGATCTTCTTATCAAAGATGCTATAGTAGTTTGTCATTTTCTTGTGCAACTCATTTTACAGATGAGGAAACCGAAGCAAACAGTGTTAAGTGGCTTGCCCAGGATCACATTGTTAGTAAGTGTCTGAGACCAGATTTGAGTTCAGGAACATGAGTCTTCCTGACTCTAGGTCCTAGATGCCCCACAACTGCTACAGTTTTATTTAAATGTTCAAATCTGTTTATATCTTTTAATTTTCAAGATTTTGTCATTGTATTGGAGTTGTTAATTTGTTGATTTTCCAACAAGGCAGCATGGATATAGAGCCAGTGTCAAAACTCAGAAGACATGGGTCCAAAGCCTTTCTCTCACACATTGGCTGTGGGATCCTGGAGAGTTCATTAACCTCTCAGTACTCTAGGCAACTCTATGAGTTGCACAGAAGGTGTTGAAATGAATTAGTAGCAAAGTTTCCTCACCCTGGCTGTTCTCTATGTCAATGAAATTACAGGACCTATCTCTATTCTTACTTTGTTTATTTTTTCTAGTCTTTTAAAATGTATGATTTATCAAGTTTATACAACAATTCATTCACTTATCTGTTTTTCTTATTTGTTTTTCTGTTAGTTTTATGAAAAGACCATTAAAGTTTCATACTGTTACTGTGCTACTGCCAATATCTCTTTAAACTTTGCTTAGCTTTTTCTTTCTTTAAAAAAATGATAGCAAGAAGTACCTACTAAAACCAAGCATTGCTCTAGCAATGGAGATATGTAAAAAAAACCCCTAAATCCATGAAATCATGGATACTTCAAAGTGAAAAAAGTCCTTTGATGTAAAGAGAAATGAATCAAAGATGTTCTGGTTTCAGTTCACACAAAAGCATTCCAGATTTTTGGAACTTATTATCTTCCTCATTCCCTCTCTCCCTTACCAAACTTCCTTATTTCTGTTAAGTGAATTACTACCAGGTGGTACAGCAGATAGAGAGTACCAGGCCTGGAGTCAGGAAGACCCATCTTCCTAAGTTCAAATCTGACCTCAGATAGTTACTAACTGTGTGACCCTGGGCAAGTCACTTAAAGTTTCCTTGTCTGTAAAATGAGCTGGAGAAGGAAATGGCAAATGCCAAGAAAACCACATGGATGGCACTAGCATGCTACTGTCCATGAGATTAAAAGGAATTGGACATGACTCTGTTGTACAACAATGACAACAACTGCAATTAAAGACTTAGAGAATTGCCTAGAGCACTGAAAACTTAAGTGACTTGTCTAGTGTCCCACAGTCAGCATACATCAGAGGCAGGACTTGAATCTAGGTCTGGGTTTGAATCCAATCATCTTCGAATGATGCATCTAGGTGGGGCAATAGATAGAGGATGACCCCATAGTTAGGAAAACCTAAGTTCAAATCCAGGATCTGACATTCCTAGCTCTGGCACTCTGGGTTAATCACCTCTGTCTAACTCAATTTTCCTATTTGTGAAATGGAGAAAATCATAGTACCTACCTCCTAGAGTTGTTGTGAGAATAAAGTTAGATCATAGCTTATAACTTGAGGTAGTTAACTGCTTTGCAAACTTTAACATTCTGTATGAATGCCAGGCATTTATGATGATCATTATTATTCCATAATGCTATACCAAAACTATGTTCAAAAGAATTTCAGGTGAGTCTTTAAGGTCTGGACATCTTCAGTAATATGTAAAATACCAATATAAAAATATGATGGGATTTTTAAGCTTCCAGTATTCCTGGATGCTTTGGTCTCATAGAGAGAATGATAAATTCTGATAAATGTATTGGTAAAGTGAGAAGAAAAGCTTCAGAATGACACAAATTCCAAATATAATAAAAATTATAGCACATTGTCAGATTTAGTGCTACTAATCTAATTACCAAGGAGTTATTTGATTAAGGTAGACAATAATAATAACAAAATTAATTTAGAAGAATGAAAGGCCTTTGAACCTCAAGGGAATGAAGCAGCATGTCCAGATGTTACCCAATAGTAGGTCATAAAAGACTAACCTAAACTATTTGAAATCAGTTTAAAAATAGTAAAGTAGATTAGTGAAACAGATTATGGAGGCTAGAATCAGAAACAATCAGATCCAATAAAACAATGTTCAATAAACCCAGGAACTACAAGTACTTGGGGAAAGACTCCTTGTTTCAGGAGAACTGCTAGGAAAACTAAGCATGAGCTTGATTAAAAAATAGGTTAGATCAGTGTTTTCTACAATTTTTACCTCAGTAGATTCCAAGTAGACACCTGAGCTAACATGTAACATATTTTTAGAATTGGAGAAAAATGATGGAGATAGCTTTCATAAGTATGATTATAAGAAGAATTCTTAACCAAATAAGGAATGTAGATGATCATAGAAATAAAATAGATAATTTTAATGACATAAAATTGAAAATATTTTCAACGAGTAAAATAAATGAAGTCAGGATTAAGAAGAAAACTGGAAATTAAAAAAAAACTTTTCCTCAAATATCATCATGAAAAATTTGATATTTAAGAAAGGTAGGGAAGTAACACAAATAATAAAATAGTCAATATTTATATAGTGCTTACTGTAATACATGCTTTACATTTATTATCTATTTGATTCTCACAATAACCCTGAAAGATAGGTGCTATTTTTATCCCCATTTTTACAGATGAGGAAACTAAGGCAAAGAGAAGTTAAGTGACTTGCTCAGGGTCACTCAGATAAGTAAGTATCTGAGACTGAATTTGAGCTCAGATCTTCCTGACTCTGAGCCCAGTTCCAGTGCGCTACCCACTATACCATATAAGCTGCATCAAATACATAAGTTCTCTTACCAGGCTGCTTCTTGTCATTTCCTAATAGGCAAACGATCAAAGAACATGAAAAATTCTCAGCATAACTGCAAACTATTTAACAAAATATCAAATATTGCTCAAAATCAACCAATCAACAAGCATTTATTAGGAGCCTACATGTATCAAGCAATGGTCTCATTGCTGGGGAGGCTAAGACAAAAATGGAACAGCTTCTTCTTTCAAGGACCTTATTTTTAAAGTGTCTTGTCATTTTTAAAGCACTGCGATAAAGTTAGTTTTGATGATAATGATGACTAGAAGTAAATCACGAAATAATAAAACAATTATAAACTGAAACAACATTGAGATTTTTCTCACACCTGGAAACTGTCAATCAAGAAATGTTAATAGTTAATATTGGGGAGGCTTTGGGAGTCAAGACATATTACTTATACTCTTGGTAGGGCTGTGAATTAGTCAATTCTGTTAAATAATTTAGGCTTATGCAAAAATGTGACAAAAATGCCTATACCATTTTATGCAGAGATCCCATTACTAGTTACACATCCCAAGGACCTAAGAGACATAGAGTTCTCATATTTGCCCAAAATCTTCATAATGTCACTTTTTTTTTGTTATAGCAAATAATTGGAAACTGAGCACCCATCAACTAGGGAATTAATTACTAAACAAATTGTGGTACAGGAAAGAAATGGGGGGTATTGTAATTCAGTTGTGTCTGATCCTTCATGACCCCATAGACCATAGCAAGCCAGGCCCTTCTGTCCTCCACTATTTCTCAAAGTCTGTCCAAGTTCATGTTTATTGGTTCCATGGTACTATCTATCCATCTCATCCCCTTCCATGCCCTTTTCCTTTTGCCTTTAATCTTTCCCAACTTCAGGGAATGAGTTCTGTCTTCTCATTATATGGTCAAAGCATTTAATCTTCAGCTTCAATATTTGACTTTCCAGTGAGTATCCTGAATTAATTTCTTTAAGTGTTGACTGATTTTATCTCCTTGTTGTCTAAAGCGACTCTTAAAAGTTTTCTCCAGCACCACAATTCAAAAGCATTGATTCTGTGGTGCTTAGCTTTCCTTATGCAGTCCAACTCTCACAGCCATGCATTGCTACTGGAAAAACCGCAGCTTTGACTATACGGACCTTTGCTTTTTATTATGGGGTCCAGATTTGCCATACAGAATATTATTGCATAATAAGAGACTTGAGGATATAAGGGAATCAGAAAAACATAGGAAAGTATAATTATTGAAACAAGATGCAGAACGGCTACAGTAACGTGAAGAGAAAGAACACAAAGTCTATATCGTCTCATCATTAACCTGGACCTCAAGGAAGACACAAGAAGCTTCATCTCTCTCTTTTTGCTAGAGAGGTGGCGGATAACGAGTATGGAATGTTTCATATGTGGTGCTAGTTTGTTATGACTGTTTTTTTTTTCCTTACAAGGAAAGGCTAACTATGGATTGGTGTAGAAGTATCTGCATATGTGACTGGAGGGGTATGAAAGAAAAGCTGAAAACATTAACAAAGCTTTAAAAATTTATTATTATTATTATTATTTCATTCTCATCTTTTTTTCTTGGGGTTCAAATACAAACAATCTGAGGTCAATTAATGGTCCAAGTATTATTTTTTAAAAGTAAGTCTTTGTGTTCCATTGTACAGATGAAAAAAAAAAGACTGCTTTTTTTCCCCTTTACAACTGAATAAGAATGCTGAACTATAAGCCTATCTTCTTTAGATTCACTGAAAACATCTTCAACATAACTCCAGTAGCAGACAATATGAAAGGGATGAATGTACCTCATCCTGTTTCCACATAGTTTTAGTTTCTTCCATTAGGTCTCTATATTTTGAAAGCTGTAGTTTAGTGTATATAAGTAAGGTGATATTTAATTAAAGAAACTATTGTTCCCACTGTTTATGGACCACAGCATTTTATGTCTTTGTGGTTGTGGGTAACAGTTCTGTCTGTTCTGATGCCCCAGTTCCAGTAAAGTATATTTGGCTATAAAATTAAAACTATGTAGAGATTGGATGAGGTATATGGCATTTTTCTTGTCCTGTATGCTACTGGAGTTATCCTGAGGATGTTATCAGTGAGTCTAAAGAAAATCAGCTTGTATCTCAACATTCTTATTTTATGACATTTGGGGATTTGTAATTTTAGAGTGTGGAGATTTGTCTATTAGTTTATAAAAAGAAAGTAAGCTTGTGGTTCATAATTCTGTTGTTATTCAGTTTCAGTCATGTCAGACCTTTCATGACCTCATTTGTGGTTTTCCTGGCAAAGATGCTGGAGTGGTTTGCCATTTCCTTCTAGCCACCTGTTATATCTTTCTAGATACATTGTTATTATCATCATGATTATATTATCACAATCATCATCACTGTTATTAGCAAGAATGGGGTCATGTACAACATTATAACTAGCTCAACATAGGCATCCAATTAGAATGCTTTTAGGACCAAAATAAAAATTCTGCTTTCTTCTATAAGTTGTCATGTTCAAATTTTTCAGATTCTTTAAATTCTTAATTTTACTTGGAAGCAAGCCCCAGTATATTTCAGTCTTAAGTTCTTTAAAATATCCAATTTTTGTAATATAGAACTCTTAGAAAATTTTGCACAAATACAGAAGGGCAAATCAGCCCAACAAATAGCTATTAATTGTCTATTATTTCAGTCAAGCAGGAAAACATTTCAAGAATCTGTTAACAGAATTTTACTGAGCCAGTTTCTAACCTGAGAATGAAGAAATAGCAGGTCAGAGATAAAGTACCAGTAATCGGGTAGCCATTTAATTAATTAGTTTCATTATGAGGAACAGATTTGCAAATTTGGATTTCTCTTGATTAGAATTCTACCTTGAGGAAGTGAAGGCAGAGACTATATACATAAATCATAAATGGAAGGGAGGGGAAAGGTGGATTACAAACAATTGTTTCCCAGGGCTTGAATGGTTTCCCAGAATAAGTCCACAAATCCACAATACAATTCTGGAATCAAGTCTTTGGGGGTTGTGACTACCCCTGGCCTTCAAGGCACAGAACCAAAGTTCTGTGATGTTCTACAATCTTTGATTCCCTTCACTTAAGGTACACAGGCACAAGAATGCTAGTAATTGTGGGAGCATCGTCAAGGGTTTGTTTGATCATTTCAAGCCCCATTGTTAATTCTGATGCCCCAAGTCAGAGAAGCAGCTCTTGAGAAATGTAAATTATTAGCATATTCATTATACATATCAATTAATATAAAAATCACACATTACTATCTACCAAGAACTGTACAAGGTACTGGGGATGCAAAGACAAAATTGAAATAGATTCTGACCTTAAGGAACTTTCATTCTTGGAGGAGAGACAGCATTTTCATATATTTGTAAGGCACTCACTAGGTCTCTGGAAAAAAAGGCAGATATAAAAAGTGGATAGTGACTACATATGGACACATAACTTTATATAATATAAGAGAGCAAAGTGCTCTGAGAAATTTAAGGAAGGGATCCTTATTAGCTACATGTTAGAGATGGAGTTAGGGAAGGTTCATTGAAGATATGACATGTCATTTGTGTCTTGAAGGAAGAACAGGAGGCCATTGAGGAGTGAGTGAATCAGTGTGTGTGCATGTGATTTAGTCAATTCACTTATTGGGGTCAGTAGGAACAAAGACACCAAGGCAAGAAAGACCAGGAAGTAGTTCAGTTTGTCTGGAATAGAGGTTTCCTGAAAAAGTTGTGGATGAATTGAGGCAGGAAAAATAAAGGGCCTTTAATAGCAGCAGGTAGATTGTAATTACTGATACCACATCTACAAAGGCATTTTGTTTACATATTTTAGTTTTAAATACAAACTGCATTATGTCATATTTGTCAGAAATCTATTTTGTAATTAAGTTAGAACATGAATAGTTATCTTGCCTAGCACAAGTTTTATTTTAAACAAGTTATTTTTTTTTTAATTTCTGCAGGTTATGTGCCATCAATCCTATGCTATTTTGGTCCTGCCTACTCCAGGTATAATCTAGGAGGTAAGGACACTAGAGATAAATGCCTCCTGATTTCAGAGAGAGAACTCTCCATACTGTAGGCTTTTATTTACTGGGGAGACTTGCCCTGATCTTGGGAGTGGCAGAAGAGCCTGACTAAGTCATGAGCTGGTTTCTTCCATCCCTTGTACTTGTGGGGAGAGGGAAGGTGAGTGAGGATTTGAGAACTTGGTAGGAGACTTTGAAGGGAAGTTGCAAGGGCCTGCTTTCTGTCATCAATGACCTGGGAACATCAGCAGTAAAGAGGCTTGCCTTCTGACAGGATCTGATGCTTCTGAAATTCATTGTTGAAATCCACTCTAGCTTTAGAGGGCACCTGGTGAGTTTTCATTTTTTCCTCTTCTCCATTTCCCTCCTTCTGTTCCAAGATTATCTGTTTCTCTTTCTGTATTTAAATGTTTCCCTTGTCTCTTTATGATGAAGCTGTCAACCATCTTCATTGCTAAACTAGAAAAAAACTAGAATCAAAACCCTTAAACTAAACTATTGCTAAACTAGAATACAGTTGGAGGGATAATTGTGGCTCCTGAGAGAAAAAAAAAGATTTAAAACTGATATTTTGCTAGAGCAGGTTTTCTAGCTAAAGCCTTGAGCTTTTGTTGTTCAGTAATTTAGTCATATCGGACTCTTCAAAACCCCATGGACCTAGCATACCAGACCCTTTTGTCCTCCACTAACTCTCAAAGTCTGTCCAAATTCATGTTTGTTACTTCTATGATACCATCTACACATCTCATCCTCTGCTGTCCCCTTTTCCTTTAGCCTTCAACCTTTCCCAACGTCAAGGCCTTGAGCTAGATTAGACAATTATAAATTCTTTTTTACAATTTCCTAAGTCAGAGAGAATACTTTGGCTGCAGGGGGTGGGGTTGGATGGGGTAGAGAGGGCAGAGATGCAAATGAATCAGAAGCAATGACTGTGTCTAGTTCACGACTCAGACTGGTATTGAGGCGGTTATAAACCTTCATTGCTCAGCCTGGTTTGAAAGAAAAATCACTACCAAGAGGGGTAGATCAGAGGGAGTAACCGGAGAAAATGTCACACCAGAAGGGTAGGGAGGAATAGCTTGGTGGTGGGTGGGTGGTGAAATAACGATGTCTGTTTCCCACCAGTATAGTTAGAATTAGACCTAGAGGGTTGCTAATAGAAAGGGTGTTTTTTTAAACTGTACCTAAGATTTTATTGGTAGGGAACTCCCCCTGAGGAAACTCCCTCTACCAATGCATGTCAGCCTACTCCACACATTAAAGTCTTAGAGAGTTGCCTATAGTTCCCTCTTTTCTCAGGGTTACATAGCCATGAGACTTGAATGTGTCTTCTTAACTCTGAAATAACCTCTTTCACAATTGATTCCCTTTTACCAGGTTGCTTCTTACCATCATTACTAATTGCAAAGTATCTTTTGGTTTCCAGATTGGAAACCAAGAAAGTGTTTTCCTCATTACAAAGGTAAGGTGCTTTTTTTGTTTTTGTCTTTGTATCTCTGGGGTCTTACATAGGGCCTGGCACAAATTCAGTGCTTAATAAACACTTATTAATAGGTTGACTTGACAGATTAGATGAGAATGTAAGGCTACCTTAACACATTGGCAAAAATGAAGGGACAACTGAGGTTAATTACCTGATCAATTTACTACAGAGCAGAATATAATCTCTGGTGGTCACCATCGAGAGTAGCAATTTAATACATCAAACCGTCCTAAAAGAGGGAAAGATTCCTCCCCTCCCTTCCCCTCCCCTGCCCTTTTCTTGTGGACAGACCAACTAATTGTTGCAGGGATAAAAGAACTTGTCTTTTTCTAGAGACCCTAGGGAAACTCAGCTAAGGGCATCAGTATGTGGGCACTTGAAGTTAGGGCTGGGCCCCTCTATCTCCTATATTGCAGAACAAGGGAACAAAATCCTGACTTCTTTTAACCACAAATTGCTGCTTTGCATAAGCAGAGACGTCAGTCTCCGTCTGACACTGCAATCAATAAGTTTGTTCCACCGTTTCTCTGGCCAAAAGCGAAGTGTGCTTCCTCTAAAAGTACAACTACCTTCTGCAGAGTTTAATTCCTTTCCTGGAATTCCCAGGGACTGAGAAGTCTACCCTAGAAGAGCTGGAGTACAACTCCGTTTATGTAATTAGGTCTGCTTCCTTTCGGGTTTTTTTTTTTTTTTTTTTTTTAAGCCCACATGAGGAAAGGCTGCTGTCATTCACCTGTCTCTTGGAGTTAACTCCGAGGCCAATGTCCATACTGGGTGTTTGAGGCTGATGTTGACATCACGTGGGAGTCATGCCACCGCCTGCTAGCTCTTTCCTATGGCTCTGGGAACCCGGCTTTTACAAATTTATATAGTAACTAAAATATATATTTAGTGAAACATTCTGAATGTCAGGGAGATAGAGTCAGGGAGATCTATACCGTCTTTCTTTCTGTAGCTTCAGTTAAGGCGTCGGTGGGTGAATTGTTTAAGAGGATCAGAAAAGGTGGTTTACTTTTTAAGTTTTTTTTTATAGAGGATTTTTAAGAGACGAAGAGGTGGAGAGTCACCCACTCCACTCATGGGAACCAACCTCCCCCTTTTTAGGAGCTAAGTTTTGTGCTTGCGTGATCCCTTTAGCTCCGACCTTGCTCAGGAAGAACCTCAAAAGTAGTCAAGCATCTTAGAGGGCACCCAAGACCCAAAGAAATGTTTCTGTCACATACGATACAGCTGCTTAGCTATCCTACACACTCAATGGTATTCCTTTAGGGAAACACTGTGAAATAAATGGCCCTTGTCTCAAATCTATTTCCTTATGTGGCTAATAAGACTATGTGTCTACATGCACGTAGTGATTCCATTAAAAAAAATCACATTACAAACCAGTACTTTATTTTATGTGTCTTTGATACTGAAAATACAATTCGTGAGAATCTTCATATTGAGTGGCTTTCAGAGACTAAATCAGTTCAGCAAAGGAATGCTATACTAAATTTTAAAATATACCCAGAAGAACGTTTAACCCTAGAGAGTTTGTACCTCAAGCGGGGTCGCTAGAAAGGAGGCGATTAGCATTTGGGACAAGGTGGGGGGGGGGGGAGGGGGGGGGGGGGGGGTCTTAAATCGGATGCCTTCTCTCGATGTCTCTCGTTCCATTTCCTGCCTCTGAAGCAACAGTGTCTGTCTGTGCGAGAGAGCACTTCGTGCAATTTAGAAACTCGATAGGAGGCAGCAGCTGATCTCAGACCACCCTAAAAATAATTCGCGGCAGGGCTCTACGTGCTTCATTTGCGAAGGCAAACTCTACCACCCAAGTTAATACTCCTATAGTAAGAGGGCAGCACGGGCTCTTAAAAATTCTTTTAAGACTAAAGGTAAGCGACGCATTTTGGTCTAACTTTTCAGCAACCGCTGGGAGGGAGTCTAATCTTTTTCTCCCTCTCTAGTACCCCCAACCCCTTCTCCTAACCCCAGTGACTTAATCTACAGGACCTTGTGCGGGCTTGCACGGAGCCTTGGGGGAGGGGGAGAGAGTGAGTGTGAGAGTGTGTGTGTGTGTGTGTGTGTGTGTGTGTGTGTGTGTGTGTGTGTGAGAGAGAGAGAGAGAGAGAGAGAGAGAGAGAGAGAGAGAGAGAGGGGGGGGGAAGATGCGAAACCTAGAAGCTGCCTTTCCTGAACCAATGGAAAACATTCAAAAGTCTCTGTGCGCTTCTCTTCCTTTCCCCATGGAATGATTTCTCGGGTTGTTTTCCAGTGTTTGGGGGTATTAGGAGTTAAGTCGTTTGGGTGGAAACAAGATCTTGAGAAAATTTAGCAAATTAGTGTTCGTGGAGAAGGTAGCAGCACAGGTGTCTCCGTAGTGGTTTTAAGCAGTAGCAAGCACGTGGCCATGTCATTTGTTTTTTACCTTACGTATTTATTGCGACCCATTCTTGCTTTTTTTTATCCTTCTAAAAATGGAGAGTCTCCACAGTCGCTTAAAAGCAGTAGAGTAAACCTAGTTCTGGCCACCAAATGGCTAACTAGTGTTTATTTTGACTAGTTGGTTGTCAGAGTTTTCAATCCTCAGACATTTCTTCAATAATTTTTTTCTTTAAAAACTGTATCTGTTGGTCGTTTTGTTGATGATTTCTACAAAATAGAGGACAATGAGGTACCTTCTCCAACCTCTTGGTGAGGAAGCTCTAGCCATGGATAAGAAGATTACATTTAAAATTTTATGGTTTGCACACCTATAGAGATTGAGACAGTCTCTGAATAAACACAATGGCTTGTTCGAAGCTATAAAACTTTGCTGAATTGAACTGCATAGCCAACATACAAATTTACTTTGTCCGTAAGATTATTTTTAAAACATTGCTTATGATACCTATTCTAGGTTGTGAAAATATTTTTTAAAAGTCTAGAAAATAGAGACTCTCTCAGAAGTAATGATTTGTGTGAAGTACTAGAGAAGGATGGAAAATTATATTAGTCATTTTACACTTAGAATTTAAGAAGCCAGTTCACAATAACACTTCCCTTTGTTCCTTACAACCCTCAGAATTTTTTTTTTAAGTGTTGCACCTTCAGTGGAGGTTGGATTGTTGGAAAAGTAAATGACATGATTATCAAACAATACTTATTTACAAATTTGGAACAACAATACTTTATAGTTCAGATTGCCATAGTCCCATTTTCAGATGAAGAAATGAAGAAGTCAAAGAACCAAATGACCTGGTAATTCTACATGGTATTTTGATAGCAATAACTGAATTCAGGTCCCTTGACTTTCAATATTTATCCATTTTTAAAAATAGGAATATTTATTAGTAATTTTGCTATGGAATTAGTAATTAATGACCTTTAATGAATTTTAGTGTTCTATGCCCTCCCCCCCCCCATTTAAAGTTAGGGATACTGTTGAAAATTATCTCAATGCATGCCTCAACATTTTTTATTCATGTTGCAGAAGACTTAGTTGCATTAATGCTTAAAATGGGACTAAGACTTCTGGGACACCTTGTACACAGTTGATCTTAAAATATTGCTTGAAAACATCAATATCCCTAATATGCAAAAGGTATTTGGTATTTTCAAAAATAAGTTTGTTTGAAATTTTTTTATATTACCAGAATTTAATCATTGGCATCTTTTTCAAATACATTTTGGGAACCTGTAAATGAAAAAATAAATACTACCTACTCTCCTGAAAGAACTGTCATCATCATCAAAAATATTTGACTTTCTTATCCTATATTTTTCTTTCTTACCCTATATATTTTAAAAATTTAGTAAATCTAAATCTTTTCCCTTGCAGGCCACCCAAACCCCATAGAGTTATGAAATTAACTTGCATTTTATGATTTGACATTCACCAGCAAGACTGGATTATGCCTTTCCATTATTGTGGGAAAAACATTTCAGCCTAGGACCACTTGATCAATTACACTCTGTAATGTCACAGCCTTGCAAAGAAGTGTATGTGTTTGAAAAATGTCAAGAATTTTACTCAGGAACAGAAATTTTGCTTCCTGAATAGCAATCACGGATGCACTTGAAAATAAATTTCTTTGCCTTAAGTAGGATATTGGTCTAGTCCAGGGAATCACTATCATCACATAAAAGCTTTACTGAATACGTATGTGTTCAGAGTATACAGCATGCCAAAATAAATAGGAAGAATCCCCTGCTAGAACTCTTGGTATTCACCCCGTTATCTATCACATACCCATCTGAAGGAATGGTGAATCATTTCCTAGAATCTATCCGTTTTTGTAGTCAGAGATGGCTAGTAAGAATGAAATGCTCTGAGGCATCTTATATCATGATAAATTTTACCATCAATTAATATTGAAAGTGAACACTGAATGAACTCTATGAGGATCTTGCTACACACACAGTGTTATATATATCTCACTCTCAGTGCCCAAAAAAGACACAGTCACATAAATCAACAATGGAAAGGATAAATTAGGGGACCTAGATTTTGTATTACCAAACCTGTTGTGTTATCTTGGACAGGTTCCTTCTTTTGAGTCCTTGGTTTCTTCCTTAGTCGATGAAATAGCTTGGATCAAGTGATCTCTGGAGTCCATTCCAGTTCTAACATCTTCTGATATTACTAATGGTACTATGGAAATTTATCAAATATTTATTAAGATAAAAATGTATATCTTGTTCAGCACCTTGTTCATGAGAAGCTTTTTCAGTAGAGAAAACAGCAAAGAGCTGCTTAGTGATCTTCCCAATATTTTGATCATTGGTCAGTGTTTGACATGAGTTTTACTGTCACTTTGAAGTCCTCCAAATGAAGGGAGACCCCCAGTTTGGGAAACGGGGTCTTGGAGCAGTATTTTAATACCTGTAGTCAATGATTAATGGAATAGGGTGAGAGATAACAACTGTCAACCGAGTATGTGAAAAAAGAAAATACTAAGAATGTTGGAAAGGTTCTCCTCTCCTCAATTTAGGGAGTGGAAAAGGTAGGATCAGATGATATCTAATGTTCTTTAGGTTGTATTAATATCGCTGTGATATTGAAAGAAAGTTGAGTGAAAAGGGAAAAAGAGATTTCAGGAAGTGGGAGGGGAGATTTAAATGAGAGATTTGGGTTGAAGGAACAGATTGAGAACTAAGGGCAATATATGAGATGAAAAGACTGTAATTGGAAGGAGGAAATGATTTTTAAAGACCTTTATGTTACTAATGTGAAGTGCATGCTTGAGTGTGCTTCTGATCTTTTAGAAAACAAGGAGAACATAATATTTATAGACACTGTTGCCTAGTCTTTAAATCTCAGATCCCTCGTTGTGTCCCTCTTGGTAAGTTTTTAATCTTAGCAAGTCGTATTTCTTGGTTATTTTCATAACTCATCCCTAAAATCCAATTCCATCTTAATGAAGGAGAATGTTTTCGAATTAAGATACTATGTATATAGTACCCAGAAATCATTAGAAGAAATGTGTTAGGTAAATTCAAGGCATTTTTCTCATAGCAATAATATTGATCAAGGTTCAAGTTTTAAAATCTAGCTAAAGAAAAACAATACCTGTTTCATCTAAGTATTGGAATGTTATTCAACGGATGTTCCTGTTCCTTATATTTGAATCATTTACACATTTGCTGTGCATATCCTTGAATTCTCCCAATATCTTTCTACCAAATTAAAATAATCTAAGAAAAATTTCAGTTAAAGAAAAAAAAGTACTTTTTTTTCTATCTTAACCCATTTTTACCAAAAATATATTCAACAGATGAATACATTAAAAATGAGGAAAGGAGTAATACCAATTTAAAGTCATGCTTCAAGCCATTTTTAATTATCTTTTTTTTCCCCAGGCTAAAGCAATAATGTTTTGTTACTATTTTTCAAATATTACCTTACCTGTATATTTTACATTTGAGAAGTATCTTTTTAAAAGGTAAAAATGGCTAGAAATAGAGATGATAGTGATATTATATCATTATAAGGGTGTGTGTGTGACTCATTTACTAAATACGAAAAGAGAAGCTGTTAATACTTGGATGACTTAGAAGGGGTTCTTTTTAAGTTGCTCTTAATGACTCAACAGTTGATTCACTATACAGTCTTCTCTGTGCTGCTCTCTAAATTTTGAAGAAAGGAGACCAGTTGATGTTCCAGCTTATCATTTTAGAAAGATTGAACTCTGAAGTTAGGGAGATTTTGTACATAGAATAGAGAAACAGATATTCTGCAATTTTAGAATCTTACATACTGCTGGTAACTTCAGCAAGAGTCAGACAACTTCCTTAAATGTTTAAAACAAAATTTTTGGGATGCCATATTTAAATCGAAGAATTTTATTTTATTTTTTTTAGAGGGAGAAAGTCTGGGCAGTTGGGGTTAAGTGACTTGCCCAAGGTCACATGGCTAGTAAGTGTTAAAAAGTGTCTGAGGCCGAATTTGAACTCAGGTCCTCCTGACTCCAGACTCCAGGGCCGATGCTCTCTTTATTGCACCACCTAGCCACCCCCTAAATTGAAGAATCTTTAAGACCACTAGAAGAAGAATACATACATACATACATACATATACACTCATACATATATTGCATGTGGTAGAAACTCAAAATTGTCTAATCTAAAAAAAATTATAAAGCAAAAATACCCCCCAAACAGCAACATAGATTTAGAACTGCAAGGTACCTGAAAGGCCATTTGATCCAACCACTTCATTTTTATAGATAATGAAAATAAGGCCCAGGAAGGTTAAAGGATTAGTCACAAGATCACATATGTGATCATCACAATGATAATAGCTCACATTTCAGACACTGTGTGAAGTGCTTTACAATTTTTATCTCATTTGATATAACCCTAGGATGTTGGTGCTGTTGTTATCTTCTGAGGAAGTGACTTGTCCAGGGATACAGAGCTAGTGTCTGAGGTAGAATTTGAACTCAGGGCCTCCTGACTCCTGACGTAGCACTTTGTGCACTGTGGCACCACCCAACTGTCTCCAGGAAGCAGTTCAGGGAAAGGGATAGTGAATGTGAGCTCTCTTCAGATCCTCTGTCCCTAAATCCAGTGACATTTCCCCTATCCCCATGGATTTAAAGTAAACTTCTCTGCTACAGCCTATACTGCCTCTAATTTTGTTGTTTGAATGGCTGTGGAATTTGGAGGATGTCTGCCCTATTCCTTGTTCCTTCACCAATTTTTACTTCATAGTCTTTTCCAGTTCATTTTAGTAAGCTTGTGAACGTGATAGATGTTCCTTTGCAGTAGTATCCTTTTGTTGTAAAAGAATCATGAATATGTTTATATTTATAACCAATTATAAATACAATTAATTAGAACATAATTAGTATTTTCATTGGAAGGCCCATTGAGTTGGTAGGTGGGGGCAGTTCTTATAAAGCTGCTGGTAGCACTGATACAGTGATTCACCTTTCTAGCAATATGTGAGGGGCATCTCATAGTATTCAAAATCCTCTCCCTCTTGGCAGGTGCCATAACAGCTGTGAACTTTGAATTTGATTTCTTGAGGAATGCCAAAACATAAATCTGACTGATTTTTTGAATCTCATGGCAATATGATCCATCATTTTTTTTTTCTTTACAGTACAGAGAAAGGGAAGGGACCTTGGAGGTCATCTAAGCCAACATCCTCCTTTTACTGATGAAGAAACTGAGGCCTATTGTCATGCATTTAGTGACAGAGGCAGGATTTGAGTTAAATTCCTCTGCATCATACTGTCTCTTTTAAATTAATTTATATATTTTTTAAGCACTTGGGGTTAAGTAACTTGCTCAAGGTTACACGGCCAGTTATTTCTGGGTGTGGTGCTGAGTATCTGAGCCCAGGATTCGATCCAGGTCATCCTGACACTGGAGCTGGTGATCTTACTCGCTGAGCCACCTGGCTGCCCCAATTTATAATTTTTTTCAATTAGCAAACATTTATTTTCACTCCCCCCCTTTAAGAGAAAAAAAACCCAAAACCATTAAAAGAAAAATAAAACACTGGTAAAACTTATACATAGACAAAATAAATTCTCATTAAAAAGAAAAGAAAAAAAATCCTTGTAAAAACTATGCATAGACAAGCAAAAGAAATTCCTACAGTGTCCTGTAAAAAAAAGGCTTAATCTGCACCCAAAGCCTATCATCTCACTGTGAAGAGGTGAATAGCATGTTTGCTCATGGGTCCTCCGAAATCATGGTATGGTTGCTTGTTGTGTTATCAGAGTTTCTAAATCTTTCAAATGTGTTTGCTTTGCAGTTTTGCTATTATTGTATAAATTGTTCTCTGTGTTCTGCTCATTTCATTCTGCAACGGTTGATACAAGTCTTCCCAGACTTCTTAGAAGCTATCCCCTTCATTATTTCATATAGCCTAATAGAGTAGTATTACAATTCAAATATTATAATTGGTTCAGCCATTCTTTAATCATTGGGCATCCCCATAGGCTCCACTTTTGTTTTTACCATCATAAAAGAAGCTAACATAAATGTTTTTGGAAATATAGGTCTTCTTTCTTTTTCTTTGATCTCTTTGGTAGGAGTGGATATACAAAGTTTAGTAGCTTTTGGATATAGTTCCAAACTGCTTTGTAGAATGGCTGGACTAATTTTACAATCCCAACAATGAATTAATGTACTTGTTTTTGCACAGCCCCTCGACATTTATCATTTTCCTTTTTTTGGTTAATTTTCTAGATGTGAAATGGAACTTGATAGATGATTCAATTTGCATTTCTATAATTATTACTGATTTGGAGCATTTTTAAAAATTTGGCTATTGGTAACTTTTATTTCTTCCTTACAGAATTTCCTATTCATATCTCTTGACCATTTTTCACTTGGGAATGGCTCTTATTCTTTTAAGTTTAAATCACTTCCATCTATATCTTGGAAATGAGATCTTTATCAAAAAATCTTACCATAAAGATTTTTTTTCACATTTACTTGCTTCTCTTATAATTTTAGCCACATTGGTTTAGTATTGCAGAAATTTCCTAACTTTATAGAAAAATGCCCATTTTCTTTTCCTTTGGTTATCAACTTTTTTCCTCTCCAAAGATCTATAAGGTAATTTCTTCCTTGTTAATCTAATTTGTTTTTTATATTACCTTTTATGGCTAAATCATGCATCCATTTGGAGCTTATCATATGTTATGTAAACTGTTGGTCTTCCAAACTACTTTCCAGTTTTTCTAGCAGTTTGTGTCAAATGGTGAATTTTATCCCTGCAAAACAAACGCAATGTTGTATTTGTTTATTTCTCTGTACTGTATACCTAATTGACTTCTTTACCTGTTAACCAGTCCAAGTCACTTTGGTTAAATATTACTTTGTAGTATAGCTTGCGATCTGGTACTGCTAAGTTTTCTTCATTGCCATTTCCTTTGATCTGCTGTAACTTAATTTTTTTTTAGTTTCATGAATCATTTTGTAGTTTTATTGGTGTAGCATTAGATAAGCAGGATTTAGATAATATTTAGATAATGTTTTCATGGCAATTAATATTTATTTGGTTATTAGATCTGTTGTTACTTTTGTAAAGAATATTATGTAGTCTAAATAATTCCTGTGTGGCCTTAGTAGGGTACATTTTCAAGTATTTTATATGTTTTGTAATTATTTTAAATGAAATTTCCCTGTCTCTTCCCGTTGGGATTTGTTGGCAATTATACAGAAATGCTGATGATTTGCTTAGGTTTATTTTATTCCTTGCAACTTTGCTAAAGTTATTGATTTTCAATTAATTTTAATTGACTCTCTTGGCTTCTATAAGTAGACCATATTGTCAGCAAAACATAATTTTATTTTCCCTTCACCAGTTCTTATTCTCTCAATTTCTTTTTCTGGTCACTGCTATAGCTAGAATTTCTAGTACTATATTAAATAGTTGTGATAAAAATGAGCAGTCTTGCTTTACCTCTGATCTTATTGGAAAGGCCTCTAACTTTTCTAAATATAATGTTTGCTTTTGGATTTAGAGCCTCTTTGCAAAGAAGAGGATGGCCGGCAAGATAGAATGTGCTTAGCGTCAGTAGTCTAGATTTGATGTAATTATTTTTTCAACTTTCTCACCCCTCGACTTTTTTTTCCCTCCTGAGAGCCTAATCATAGGGTTTTATCTTATCTTCTTTTTAAAACATTCTTCATGATCCACCAGTGGTAAGAGTTCATTTTGCTTAAGACAAATCCCTCCCTAAATTGGCCTTTTAAAAAATTTCCTCCTTGTTACCTCCTTTCTATTTTCCTCTTTCTCCTTTCCCTTCTGTTTCCCTGTTGTATGAAGTAGATTTCTGCACATACGTGTGTATTTTTCCTCCTTCCTTTTGGCCTGGTCCCTACTGATTGGTTTCATAGTATCTACCACATGCAACACTTTTTTTTTAAGCAATTGGGGTTAAGTAACTTGCTCAAGGTTACATGGCCAGTTATTTCTGGGTGTGGTGCTAAATATCTGAGCTCAGATTTGCTCCCCAGGTCATCCTGACACTGGGGCCGGTGCTCTTACTTGCTGAACCACCTGGCTGCCCCTAAGCAATTGGGGTTAAGTAACTTGCTCAAGGTTACACGGCCATGTGTTTATGGGTGGGTGCTAAGTGTCTGAGTCCAGATTCGATCCCCAGGTCATTCCGACGCTGGAGCCGGTGCTCTTACTTGCTGTGCTACCTGGCCGCCCCCTCACATGCAACACTTTTGGATGCTGCTTAGTTATATGTGTAATTTCTATCAGATGCTTGTTGATTGAATACTATTCAGGTGCACACATAACCTCTACTGGATTTAGCTCTTTGGATGCTACTTCATGGCCTGCAGCTTCTGGATCAGCTAAAATCCTTGGCTTTCTCTGTCTCAAGGGAAGTTGTTGTCGTTGAGTTGTTCAGTCATGTCTGACTTTTTGTTACCCCATTTGGGGTTTTCTTGAAAAAGATGCTGGAGTGGTTTGCTGTTTCCTTCTCCATCCGAAAGGAAAGATCAGGTGCTAATTAATCATTTAGCTTAAAATCCATGGGATTTTTCTTGCCAATTGCTTTCGAAGAGGCAGACACCATTATTTTAGCCAGCAAAAAAAAAAAAAAAAACTTCCCTGTGGGAAGTAAGCTTCTCAGCCTTCTTTTTTACTTGTGGAGTGAACTGCTTGTTCATCTAAGAATCTTAGCTATGATTTTTCACTCATTTCCCTAATAGGAGATTCTTAGCCTCAGGCGTTGTACTCTTGAACACACTATAGAGTTATTCCTAGTAACTAGTTTCCTTAGGCTCAAGCCTATAATCTTTTTGATTCAACGTCCTAGTCACTGGGATTGGAGTGGTCTTTGTGAGTTACTTCATTCTTGCTTTTGGTGAGCATTGCACAAACCATTCAATTTTAATATCTGTAGGCTTGACTATAAACCATGTAAGTCCTATTTGCCAATGATGACAAAACAGCGTCAAGACTTCCCTAGTTTTCAAACTCTGATCCTTTTCTGTTCTTACATGTATATGGGAGATGTGGGGAGATAGACCAAGCTATGCCAAGAACAAGGTTATCATCTCTTCCACCAACCATCTCAGTCACATTCTTAGTATTTCCTAGTATAGATACACAGAGCAGGTATGGAGCCGGCAGAGCCTGGAGGGAACCTTGAAGCTCATCTTTGCCTACTCATCTAAACAAATGTGTCTCCTCATCAAATCAGGAATCTTGTGAGGGTCTATGTATATGATTGAACCAGGCTGCTGAAAATCCAAACATTTTTTTGAACTGTATCATCCTTTTGGAATTGACTTCAGGGCCTAAATGATGCTCAGTTTAATTTAGTAAACATTATTAAATACTTGTAGTGGGTACTGTGAGAAATAATATTGTTTTATCCTTATGGAAGTTATAATCCAATAAGGAGGACATGAATGCAATAATAATAATACAGGGTAGAATGTATAAAAGAGAAGTACAAATAGAATGCCAGGGAGGAGTGGTCATATATGTCCTTTATGGGTGGATCTAACTTTTAGATACAATCAAATGCCAGTCAACATAAAGTCTATTCTATTGAATAAGATGGGTGATTAGTGTAATAATTTTTCCATAAACAAAAAATAAGGGCACAAATATCAAATGATAAGACTGATTTTCTTGTGGTATTTGCATTCTGTTTCTAAAGATAATTTCACAGACAAGTCAAATAACTCTTTGGAGTAATGATCATACCATCAGAAAGAAGTGAAGAACCAAATATAGTAACTATGAATTTGCTCATTTGAGAAAGAAAACACATACATAGGTACAAACACCCCTACCCCTGAGAGAGAGAGAGAGAGAGAGAGAGAGAGAGAGAGAGAGAGAGAGAGAGAGAGAGAGAGAGAGAGAGAATGAATTGGAGAGAGAGCTAGAGAATGAATGGGAGAGAGAGCTTATTTTATAGTCATTTCTCAAAAATTTCCTATGATATATGATATTCAGGGATTCTGTTTTCTTCTTGAGTCCAAAAAGGGAGCATCAATGAGGCTATTTTCACCCTTGTTTATTCATATTCATTTTTATCTTACTGCTACATTGCTTAGCAATCCTCAATTTTTCTCTAAGATTTTGAATTTCTACTTTGGTTCCCAGCAAACTTATTTATTAGAAGACAGAGATTTTTTAATAAATTCAACTTAGGTACATAATAGTTTGTGTGACTGGAGCTTCGTGAATTTGGAAGACTTGACTTTGCCACATGAGGTGAATTTTAAATGTGAACTTTTAATATGTTATTCTAAATAATGTTATAGAGATTTATTCTTACTTTGCTGGGATATTTTGGTTATGTGCTCATTCCTACACATTTAAAATATATTTTCAAAGTTTTATTTATGCGTTTTGTTTTAAAATCAGTCATTTTTAGCTATCTTCACTTATCCTTTAACTCAATCCCATAATCTTTTTCTTGAAGCAAAGATAAACCACTTGGCAGTGAACATAATTGACACTATATATGTAACTTTTCATGTCTATATTTTCCCACCTCTCTAACAAAAGGAGGAAATTGCATTTTTTCCCATATCCTGGGATGAGATTGGCTATCATAATTATATACTGTTCTGTTTTATTTTAATATTCTTTTCATTTACGTTATTGTGCTCATTTGTATCATATTTTGCTGATTATACTGATTTCAGTCTGTGTCAGTTCAAACTTATCTTTCCATGTTTTTCTGAATTCCTTATATGTACAGATTCTTATGATGCAATAATATTCCATTATATTCATATATCACAATTTGTGGAGACATTTCCCACCCCAATTGCTGAGTATCTCCTTTGTTTTCAGTTTTTATTTTTGCTACCACAAGATGCTGCTATGAACATTTGACAAAATATGAGATCATTGTTCTCTGTCTTTGATCGTCTGTCTCAGCAGGGATTACCCTGTCCCTCACTATCTGAAGGTCAATTATGTTACATTTTACCCCTCTCCCAGGTTTCTCTGGTATCCTTGAGAGTGTTTGGGTGTATAGTCCCTGCCATTGTCTCAAGTCCCTATCTACTGGATTCTCCAATTTTGGGGGTTCCATAAACCCTGATTCTATTTAACTATTTAATAGATTAATTTTTACAAAGAAAACATAATCACTTTATACCACTTCAGATTCAGGGAAGGGGAGGTGGATTGGTTCACAAAATAGCTCAGTTCCTATAGAGTATGGGTTTTGCCAATTTCCAAGTTAATCTTCTTTCTCATGGCTTGAGTCCTAGCACTTTGGCTTTCCAGGGCTTTCTTGCCAGCATTCAGCATGGAATCCTGCCTCCAAGGTCACCATGGCTTGAACTCTTGGATCCAGAGACTTCATTACTGGAATCTAGAATTGTAAGGGACAAAGGAAACGGAGCAAAACCCCAAACCCATTTTTCAGGGCCAGAGGGCTTAAAAGATGGGGTAAGGAAGGAGTCCATTCTAGTTCATAACAACTCTTCTGTGTTATTTTTATGTCTTCACCCCCTTTAGGACCTTCATACCCTTCTAGGACCTTCACCCCCCCCCCCCAACTTCTGAGAAAAGAACGAGAGTATTCAAGACTGGCAATTTTAAAGATGTAGCCTGTTCAGGCTATGCAGTCAATTAAGAAATTGTTCCACACACATGGCAGGGCAATGAAAAAATGTCTTCCCAGAAGCAGGTCCCTGCTTTTTTCCCACATGGGTACCTCTATGTCATGTGAACTAAACAAGCATAGAGCCTGGGGTGGTGTGTGTGGAAGAAAGAGAGAAATGGAGAAACAGAGAGACAGAGAAAGAGAAAGAATGTAACTGTATATTGAGGTAACTAGATGGCATGGTGGATAGAGTCTTGGATTTGGAGTCAGGAAGACAGGACTTCAAATCTGGTCTCAGACACTTACTAGCTGTGTGACCCTCAGTAAGTCACTTAGCTTCTGTCTGCCCTAGTTTCTACATCTGTAAAATGGGAATAGCAATAGCACCTATCTCTCAAGGGTGTTGTGATGATAGACATGTATAAAGGACTTGGCACAATGCCTGGCCATAGTGGCCACTTAAGAAATACTTGTTAAAAGTTTTTAAAATATCTTTTATTGAATATCCCTTTGGGACTGAGGTCATTTGACAGATGCTTATGTACTGGGTATGTTCTCTGGTTGGCTATCCCTGCACTAGGTTGGCTTCATCTATGTTTCAGGGCTTTAGGGGTATGCTAAGAGATTGGGATATCTCTTCTCTACTACCATCAGCTTGAGCTCTCACCAGTGATGTTCTCCCCCATTCGTTTCAGTTCCATTTAACAGCTATCATCTAACTTTTATCAAGGGTTATTTACTTTGAAAACATAGAAATAACAAAAGTAAAAACATTTTCCTCCAACATTTCAGGGAGACACTCTCCTCTATTCCATCATGATCTCTGGGGACCGTTGGTCTACTCTAGACTTAGTTCAGTTACTATATAACATTGATCCTACCAACTTCATCCCCAAACATAGCATCACTGCTGTAAGATTGTTTTAGCTACTGCCCGGCTGGTGACTCCCAAAGGAGAGCTCTTGCTCTTTAGGGCATCAGTGCAGGGCTCCCAGAATTCTTTCTTTCTTGGCCTTTTGAAACTCACTAGGATAGAGTCTCCAATCTGTTCACCTAAAATGGAAGCACCAAGGCAAAATAATGAGGACTTTTCCATAGGGCCACAAGTTGACTTCCAAGGGAGGGACTAAGGCTTTTTTAAAATTTATTTTGTATTGTTATTATTATTGTAATACATTATGAAACTATATTATCTCAAGCAGTTTCTTTGAGGATTCTTTGGAATTTTCAAAATAAACCATTGTGTCATTTATGAATGAGGATAATTTTGTCTCCTCTTTTCCAATGTTTATACCTTCAGTTTCTTTCTCTTGTATCATTATTATCTCTAGCATTTCTAAACCTGTTGAATAAGGGTGGGGGGATCATCCTTGCTCTACTCATGTAATTATTGGGAAAAAAATTTTTTTGATGTTTATCCATTGCAAGTGAACTGGCATTTGTTTTAGATATATTTTTATATTTTAAAAAATCCTTCATGCCTACACACTCTAGGGTTGTAGTGTAATGTATCAGAAATTTTTTCTGCATCTATTGATATGCTCATTGTTGTTAACTGTTTTTATTGTTTATTTTAAGGGATCAGTAAACTACAGCTCAAGGGGCAATTTGGTCTACTGACACTTTTTTATGCCCCTGAGCTAAAAATGGTTTTTACATTATTAAATACCATTGTTAAAAACAATCCAACAAACATTCTTTGCTGTTGGGCTATATAAAAATAGGTAGTGGTCCAGACTTGAATGCAGTCAATTCTGGTTTATGTAATTAATTGTTTTCCAATCTTAAGCCATCCTTACCATGCTGGCATAAAAATCTAATGGTTAGAGGGAATAATTTTTGCATACATTACTTTAATCTTTTTTGCTATGCCTTTATTAAAAAATCTCACATCAATTTTAGTAACATCACTGTAAAAATTTCTTGTTACTTTTTCCTTCTCTAGTTTAAATATTGGAACCATATTGTCTTCACAAAAGGAATTTGGTAGAGTACCTTATGTATTTATTTTTAAAAATTTTGATAGCATATTCATTTCTCTTTGATAGAATTTAATATAACGTTTTTGTAAATCCATCTAGAACAGGATTTTTCCCATTCATAGTTCCTTTACGGCTTGTTCAGTGTCACTTTCTAAGATTAGGTTGTTTAAATACATACATATATATATATATATATATATATATATATGTATATACATATAATTTTGTTACAGAAGAACTTAGAATTTTTAGTCCCTTGTAAACAAAATAAAATCCATGTATATAATCCTATAAAATTCCCTCAGACATACTTATGAATAATTTTGGCCCATATCTTATTATTCATCTTAAGTTTTGTCTTTTTCCATCTGAAAAGTTACAGTAAGGTGCTGCATTCATATCAGTAGCAACCAGGGCCAAGTCAGTGCTAGGAATGGCTGTGAAGCTATTCTCTCTGGGGCAAGCTTTAGTAAGTAATAAATCACTCAAAATTTAGTTGTTGGTAAACCACCCAAATAGCTCTGGGGGTGACTAGACTAAAACCAAAGTCTCTCTGGTACTCAGTATCCTCTTTAAATTCAGATAGCGGAATAGATTATTGTCTAAAATGTTTAACCCTGGCTCCTCTAAAATTGCACTTACAAAGTTTTTTTGAATTAGAAACATTGTCCTATAAATCACGGAAAATAGAGTATCTGTGATTTAGTCATATCCCAGATTCCTTTTAATAGACAAAATGAAAAGAAATGCAAACATAAGAGAAAGCAGGAAAGGGGAGAAAAACAAATTATTTCAGATAATTTAGGAGATATGTCATCAAGGATTATGATCTTGAGATATATACTAGTCTGAGAGAGATGATAGGTACAATTCCATGCCAAAATACGATTTTTTTTAGAGCTCTGAAATCAATTGATCTTGACATTTCTCTCCCCCATTAGATGGAAACCAATTAATTGGCAGCAATTACTTGATTTAACTGCAAATAACAATTTTCTATACCTATTTGCCAAATTATTTTATTGATAAGTAAAGCCATTAACATGGTCATTAAGACCTTGGGCCTTAAAATATTAAATTTAAAGCCCCAATTATGGGCATTTGAACCAAAAAACCCCCAAAGAATTATATGTGAGGCAGAAATGAATGATAATTTTAAAATAAACTGAATTGAGTAAATAGTTGTCTAGTTCTTATTTGTCTTGCCTTGAAACAAAACTCTGGAAAATGGTACATTTCAACACTCCTTTTCTGTTTTCCTTTGTCATCTCCACAGCCTGTCTTAGCATGCCAACAAAGACTTAGGATCCATAAGAATTTACCTTAGAAAAGATTTCAGTTTCCTTTTCCTCTGTTGTGTATAGTTTTTCTGACCCTGTCTGCTCTTTTGAGAATAATTGGGTTTATTGGCCAGTTTCGTTAGGGTGAATTGTTATTAGTGGTACTTGTAATCTTCCATTATGTATTGGTTTCCTTGTTTTCCTTCATTTCTTGACTTAATTCCTACTTTATGCAAGAAGCCTTTCACAGTCTTAATCTCAGTGCATTTTTTTCTGAGATTATCTCTATTTTTTTGCTGCATATATCTTGTTTGTGCCTAGTTTGCATGTTGTCTCCTTCATTAGACTGCAAGTTCCATGAGAGCAGGGATTGTTTCGTTTTTGCTTTTCTTGTGTCTTCAGTGCTTTGCTTGTTGGTATCTTGACTTGATTCATAAACTTAGGTTTTTGTTTTTGGTATTTTTGTAGTTTATTATGCATGTCCTTTTGGATTTATGGTTTTGATAACATGTAACTGTATGTAGTCATTCTGTTGAACCTTTTGATTTGCGCTATTTTTATGATGAATTTACTTTATTCTGGTAACCTGATTTACCTTTCTTTAATCAGCTTAGTTAAAAGTTGATAAATTTTGATAATCTTTTAAAAAATACTAGCTCTTGATTTTTTAATGGTTTCTTTTAAAATAAATTTTTATATATTTTATTTTTAAATCTCCCAAGTTTTCCCTTGTATCCCTTTTCTTCTCCCAGAGTGTCATTCAATGAAACAAAAATTTATTACAAAGAGAAAAAGAAGAGAAAAACAAGTATTAGTGAGGAATACATGAAAAATGTGAAAATATTTACAACTTACATATGCCTGAACCTCTCACCTCAGCAATGGATTAGGGGAATCTGTTTTTCTCATTTCCCTATTGGGTGCCAGTCTTGTTCATTCAAATTTTCAGATGCTTAGTTTCAGTTGTTTTGTAGTGGTTTGTTCTTGGCATTTACACTGTTGTAATCATTGCGCATATTGTTTTCTTGGCTCTTAGCTTCACTTTGCATTAATTCATGGAATTCTTTCTATGCTTATCTGTATTAATCGTATTTGACATTTCTTAAAAGTATAACAGTGGTCATTACATTTGTTTACCATGTTTTTTAGCCATTTCCCAACAGGTGGGCATCTACTTTTCCCCTATTGCTTTTTTTTTTTTTTACCACAAAAATACTACTTTGTATCCTTCTGATAGGCAAACTCATGTCCACAGACTTGTGTCCATTGGACCTCTGTTCAACTACTTTATGCACTTAGATAAAATATTTCAATTATATTTTTAGCTAAATTGGCTTCATACTTGCTGAAATCTTCATGCCTCTTTAATAATCAACATACTGTTTCTCTTTCCCTTGAAGCCCCATCCTTTCTCTTCCTTAAAATCAGTGAGTTCTGTAGATTACTATTTTTCTCTGAAATAATTATTAAGGAAACTATAGGAGACTATTATAGGTATTTGTCTTTTTCCTTATCTATTAATTTCCAAGATCTTTTCATACTCTAAAAATTGGGTACTTCACAAGAAAATCTTGTAATAGTCTATATTATACTATGCTTTTGAATTTGTTTTTCTCTCCTTTTTCAGGAAAATCAACAGGAAAAATGAGCCTTTCTTTTTGTGGTAACAACATTTCCTCTTATGACATCAAGGAGGGTGTATTACAAAATGCCTGTTTTGTGGATGCTCTTAACCTGGTTCCTCATGTCTTCCTGTTATTTATTACTTTTCCAATATTATTCATTGGTAAGTAATTTCATATTCATAATTTCATTTCATATCTGTTGTCAATAGATAAACTTCAATAAACATTAGTTTTATTCCTTAAAATATGGAATAGAAAAACTGTTGGAAAACTGATTAGTATTTCTATATAATTTCCCACATTTAATGGTTATATGATTTGGTACAGGTAAAAATTTTTATAAGATATAGAATTATGATGGAGAAATTAAAATGAAGTAAAAAAAAAGTAAGCAAAATTATGAGAAGGAAGGAGAGTAGGTTCAGTGATGGTTTATAAAGATTATAGGAGTTGGGATCATTTAACCTACCGAATGGGATGCATTGCAGTTAGGATAATTTTAACTTTAATTTAGCAAACATTTATTAAGAATCTGCTCTGTGTTAGGTACTGTGCTAGGCACTGGTTATACATAGATAAAAATGAAACAGTCCCTTGTGATATCAGTGAGCTACTACAGTGACTACTGATGGGGAAACCAGAACGTTAGATATGCACATAGATGAAATAAATACAAAATAACAAAACAGACATGTAAAAAAAGGGTTGGTTCTGGTGCCTACATTAGTAAGTGGAGAGGAAAACAACTAAGTTAATTTTAGAATTGAGTGCTATTGTTGTTTGTATTCTTTCATAAATTGCTCAGGTTTTTCCTTATTTCAAACCTAAATTTGTCCTTTTTTAACTTCCATCCTTTGCTTTTTGTTCTGCTCTTTGTTCCCCTTGGGAACCTTGAAGAATAAGGCCACTTATTCTCTGTATGTCAGTCATTCATACTTGAAGACACTAGATAGGCTACCCACCCCATGTCTACTCTTCCCTAAACAGGGCTGAACAGCTCTAAATCCTTAAACTGATCTCCAATAACAAGAACTTCACCTTTACAAGTTACTCTCCAGGTTAGCAATATCTTTACTAAAATATTCCCAGAAATGATATAGTTTGAACCAGAAGTAGATGTAGGCCGAACAGGTCAGAATATAGTGGAATTGTTGCTTTATTTATCCTAGGTATTATGCTTTCACCTATTTAATTCTCAGATTGTATTAGCTTTCTTGACTGCCATAGCATACTGCTGTTTTGAATCCAGATGTAAGACTTTAGTACCTCACACAGTTACATTGCACCTATTACCTTCAGGTAGGGCCATAGGAAAGATCTAATCAATGGAATACACAAAGTTTCCTTTAGCTAGGTGTCTCAGTGAATAGAGTGTTGGGTCTGAAGTCAGGAAGACTTCAAATATGTCCTCAGACGCTTATTAGCTATGTGACCCTGGACAAGTCACTTAACCCTGTTTGCCTCAGTTTCTTCATCTATAAAATGAGGTAGAGAAGGAAATGACAAAACTCTCCAGTATCTTTGCCAGGAAAACCCCAAATATGGTCATGATGGGTTGGACACGACTGAAATGATACCACCACCACCACCACCACCACCACCACCACAGAAAAAGCCTTCCCAATTCATATTGAAAGTTTAAGTTGAGATCTCTGTAATTAGGGGAATCTAAGAATGTTGCATCATCTCTGTAATAGATGGAAAAATGTCTTCATTTAGAGATCAAATTACCCCTATTAGAAAAATTAGAACTTACAAGAATGTCTCGGTGATATAATTAAATTAAATGCTTGAATTGTTGGTGTGCTGAAATGTTAAGAGGAATGAGTTGAGTGTCTTTAGCTAGAGATAGCTTCAGCATTTATTGCCTAGGTTACTAAAAGTACCATTAATATTCAAATTTGGAAACAATTAACAGAATGCATTTCTTATGCTTTGTACTCAGAAATTTGCAGAGAAATTTAGCAGATGTTTCATCTAGCCTTAGGAATTTAAAATCTGAGGGGAAGATAAATAAAATATTGCAATTAGTACATAGGAATAAAAATATTTTTGAGAATCCAAGGAATGAAATATTTTAATAAATGTTATAGTGATGCTTTGTGATTATATAGTAATTCCTTCCTGAACAGTGTCTATGGACTTTTAAAAATTGTTTTATCACCAGGATAGTTTAAACGCATGCCAACTTTCCACTCAAGGAATGTAGTGCTTTACCTCCATATAGAAGGTGGTAGGAAGGTATATGGAGAGCTAACTTTTAGCACTCCAGTGAGATCTTCTAGTGGAGTCCTTTTTTCAACAGGAAATAGAAATTTTAACAAAAATTTGACATTAATTTAAGCATAGAATTTAGAAAATGGCAAGCAAACATTCAGTAAAGTAGGCTCAGGCACTCGTTGACGCAGTGGATAGAGCCTGGAGTGAGGAGTTCTGAGTTCAAATGTGGCCTCAGACACCAGCTGTGTGATCCTAGCAGGACACCTTAGTTTGCTTGCCTTAGTTTCATCATCTGTAAAATGGGGATAATCATAGCACTTACCTCACAGTATTATTATAAGGATCAAATGAAATAATATCTGTTAAGCATATAGTAGGGTGCTATATAAAAGTTAACTATGATTATGATAGTTATTATTATACTGAACTTCATAATGAATGGATAATCTTTATTTGCTTCTGACAAATGGATCCTGTACATGACTCCAGTTGGAGAAGCAAGGTGCACACTACTCTCTATAAGTCCCCTTTCAGTAGGTATATAATATATATGCCATAAATTATTTTATTATCATTATAAATTATTATTAGAAAGCCTTATTACGTCCTCTAAAATAGTGCAATTTGATTCCTGAGTAAGAACATTTTTCTGTCCATAACTTGGTAGAATACAATATTTCTTTGCTAATGAGAAGTTCTAATATATTGATTAGAAATTGGGGATATTTCCTTCATATCATTGAGTAATTATTTTTGTAGTGTTGAAGGAAAAGTTAGGTATTTCATTAGTGAGATACTTTCTTGTCCTGTCACCCAAGTGTAAGAAAAAGAAATTCAATAGAGACAAATGTAAAATCCACATACTCACAGAAATAAGTAGCAATTATTTCTGAGAGATGTCAGTGTCCTTAATTGAATAATATCTATTGTTAGTAAAATAATTTCCAAGAATTGGCTAAATATTATTTTCATATTGTATTCTAACCTTATCTTTAAAACTCTTCCTTTTTTCTCCTTTTTCAGGGTGGGGAAGTCAAAGTTCAAAAGTACAAATTCATCACAACACATGGCTTCATTTCCCTGGACATAACCTGAGATGGATTCTTACATTTGTTCTCCTATTTGTGCATGTTTGTGAAATAGCAGAGGGCATTGTTTCTGATGGGTAAGTCAATATTTAGCTAACAATGTCATGATGTTCTAGTAGATATGTAAATGTGGAATGTGGCTAAGCTCATACAAAAAAAGGTAGAATCATCTAGGCTTAATTCATAGGGAGTAACAGATATGACACTAATATTCTGTAATGCCATGCATGGCATTAAATATGCCTTTATCCTTTTCCTGAGATAAGATTTATTTAGTAATTTATGTTAGCACATTTTTGATTTGAACACTTGCCACTTACTTTTCCCCTTTCCTCTCCTACTCACTATAGTATTAACTCTTGTTTCCTTCTCTCTTTAATTTCCATGCTTAGATGCGCATATATGTGCATATAGAGTTCTTTGCTATCTATGTATTTATTTCTTTCCTCTGTATTATATATTTATACCCACTCACTCAAAATTTTTGGTTCTTTTGCCTTTTTTATATAACACACTTTATAACCTTCATACATTGTTTATTTCCTCCATTTTTAGTTCTCAAGTGAATAAATTGGATGTGGTTTAATAGCCCAGGAAGATGATATGATTTACACATTTACAGCAGCCATAAAAGCTTCCTAAAATTAGATTTTGATCATTAAACCTATGTTTTATGAAATTATTTTCATTATGTATGGAGTGAATGCTATTTTATAGTCCTGAAAATAACCTATAATTACTTTCTTAATAAATGTTATAGCTGTTAAATTCAGGAACTGTAAAAATACTAAATTTTCACCTGTTGTCTTACATTATACTCACATAGCAAAACTTTCTTGTATTTGGTTAATCTGAGAATAACTTTAAAGTTATTAAAAAGATAGATACTAAATCTGCATCCTGAAAATGTATTATTGCCCAGTCAGCTTTATCCCTTGGTCTCTTTACTTTGAAATTAATAGGGAAATGGGAGACTTCTAATATTTTAACCAAGGGACAAAAGCTTAAATTTCTGTTAAGGAAATGAACAAAGAGACAATTTCTAATTAAACCAGGCAGAAGTTATGTTACCAGAGGTAGAAGCGTAAGGATTGTTCTCTCCTTGACCAACTTTAGAATGTTTAGGATGCCATCGTTCACACCAGTAAACAGGTGGTGCCTGCCTGGCCCACGGACCCCACAGTAAACTGGTTTTCTTTTATCAGTCTGTTATTCCTTTACCCATTAACACTCAGGTTGCTCATGGCTTCATTCTAAACTGTGTTTTCCCTACATGTTCGCAAATGACCAGATGGTTCAAGTACCAAAAGCATGCACCTTACCTGAACTAGGTTGTGTCCTCACTTTTCCTGCGGACATTTGTTCTTGAGCCAGGACCACTTCCTTTGTCCCCCCAGTTATTTATTCATAAATGGGGTCAACTATCTCTTTGTTAACAGTAACATTGTTAAAGGAAGCTCTGCTTCCAGGAGATTTGTTAACTGAGATATCATTGAATAGCACATGGGTCCTAGGGCAAGAAGGCTACATCTCCTTTCAGGGTTCTAGAAGTAGCTTTGAGTGGGGTGGGGAGGTTTTCTAATTCTGTAGCTCATAAGGCCTCACCTATGTGCTTCCCCACACCAGCCATGATCATCAGATGATAACAAGTAATCAGTCAGATGTAATTAGTTTTTTCAAAGGGTTATTTATGAAAGTTGTGGTTGGAACAGTTGCTACAAGACTTCTGCACAAAAGTCTATTACACTTTTACCTCAATATACACAGAATCCTGGGGAAAGTGGGCTCAGGCTTAGAGGTCATATATGGTTAGGGAGTAATTCACATCTCCTGGTTGCTAGAAAACCCTTTCCCTCCTTTGTGGGATGTTCCCAAAGTCCTTTATCAGCATGATACAACTTCTTTGCAGGGCTCTTTCTAGAGTCTTGATGTAGCTTTTCTTCAATATATCAAGTATTCCAGGAAGCTTTTAGGACTAAGATACTTATGGGAAGTCCAGAATCCTATGACTCTTTGAAGTTCACAAGGTCCTTCTGTTGCTGAGGGTGCCAGAAAAAGAGACCAAGGCCAAGACTGGAGTTTTCCTCTTCCCTGCAAACAATTCCTTCACAGGGAGCTGGCTAAAATGACTTGCCATTATGTAGGAAGATGCTCAAATTCCCATTTTCAAACTAGTTTGTTGTTTTCATACAAACTTCACAAGTCATACCTCAGTTAATTCTCAGTCAATCTCAACAGACTTCCTGTTGCTCACCTAGTGGCAGAGCCTTTGATTGGTGGGGTGATCAGTTGGTTGACTTGGTTGACACACCCTTAAAATTGTATGACTAACTGAAGAAACCCCAAAATTTAAAGGACATGTGCAGTGCTTTGAAATCAATCACCCAATGAATTTTTTAAGCTTATACTATTCACTCAGCACCATATGATGTGTTGGAACTAGATAAAAAAAAAGCTAAAAGATAGAGTAGGCTGTCATTATAGTACAGTCTTTGGAGAGATAAAATGAACATAGAAATCATATGGCTAACTGAGGAGGTTAGAGAAGGGATAAATTAGTACAAACTAGAAATAACAGAGAAGATTTCATAATAAGAAACATATTGCCAAGATAATATAGCTGAGGAAACTTATAAGTTGTGCTTGTATTCATCTATTTATTTTATTCAAAGAGTTGCTAATTATCCAACTGCCTATCAGGTGATGTGTAAAATATATCTCACCATATCTAGTACAATGTTTTCCATATAAGAAATGTAATTGAAAGAAAGACCAAAATAAACACTAACGAAGCCAAATGAAAGGATTAGCAATATAAGCTTTAGGCACTGATGTTTCACCATTCCTTTTAGAAATATGGAATCTCGTCACCTTCATCTCTTCATGCCTGCTGTCATGGGATTTGTGGCCACTACAACATCAATAGTTTATTATCATAATATTGAAACATCAAACTTTCCTAAGTTACTTTTAGGTAAGTGAGGTGGTTTTAAAAAATACAGGTAAGTGAAATGTTTTTTTAAAACTTCACTTTCTCCTGACCCCAATGCTCCAAAATGAATAAGAAAAAAGTTATATCTTATTTATTGAAATCAGTTAATTTAACTATAGATAGTTACAAAACAAGCATTATGCAGTTGCTCTTGTATTTAATAAGTTTTTAGTAAAGCATATAATTTAAAAATTGCCCTCCCTCATTCAACTCAATTTTCCCTTCCAAGACTTGGAAGATTATTCCCTCTGAGGTTTTAGAAGTAAGAAAAGCTTCCCATTATTCTCCTTTCAGATTCTCTACTGTTGCAAAAGAAATACTTATGTTCATATGTATATAATAGCAGGCAGAACACTGCCCATACTAAAAAGATGAGACTCCTTTCAATCTTCATTTTATACCTGCTTTGTGTCTTCTTGCAACTCTTGGCTCTAAGCCCTTAGGAAAGCAGCATCGAGAATAGAGAATACCAACTGAAAGCAGTATGATATAATAGAAAGAGTCCAAGACTTGGAGTCAGGAGATCATTGGGTTTGAATGCCCTCCCCCCATGCAAAATAGCATTCCAGTGAATAGAACTTGTATCTCAGACCTCCTAATGCTTAACCCAGTCTTCTTTCAGGGGCTAAAAGATAAAATTATTGGTATTATCTATGGAGACAAATGTACCATGTTGGTTTAAATTTAAGCCACACCTTTCCTTTAATTCAAACTTTAAAAAAGCCTGAGTATAATGTATAATCATATTTTTAGTACCATGGATAGGGAAACCATGATCTATAAAGAGATCTCTAAAATGACGTAGAACTTCTTTATTCTACCGTAACCGTTTTAATGGATAGGAAAAATATATCTTGAATCTATTGTCTGGGATTTTTAAAAACAACTTCCTTGCAAATGCCATGGATGCTAGTGAAAGTAGCACTATGAGAAGATAGGAGGATCAGAAAAATGGCACACATCCATTTGTCCTTTTGTCTGGACCTGTGTACAGGAACTTCCTCTACCAATGCAACTCAGCACCTTCTCTGCAACATGTAGCTTTAGAGAATTGCCTGACATGCTGAGAGGTTAAGTGACTTGCCTAGGGCCACACAGACAGGGTGTGTCAGAGGTAAGACTTGAACCCAGGTCGCACTGAATCTGAGGACAGCTCTCTATCCACTAAATCCCTCTTTGCTTTCCTTTCTCTATGTAGACTTACTTTCAAAGAGATCTCATTTTCTTGTATTTGTATCCCCAATGCCTAGCACAGTGCCTGACACCTAGTTGGTTCTTTTTTTTTTTTGGAGGGGAAGATGGCAAGGCAGTTGGGGTTAAGTGACTTGCCCAAGGCCACACGGCTAGTTAAGTGTCAAGTGCCTGAGGCTGGATTTGAACTCAGGTCCTCTTGACTCCAGGGCCAGTACTCTATTCACTGTGCAACCTTAGTTGGTTCTTAATAAATTTTTGTTGATTAGTTTTAGGGATTTATCTTATATTTGGTGGAAGATTTTTACATAGCAACAAGATGATTTATCAGTAAGTGGGAAACAAGGGGTTAATAGAACTCTTCTCCAAATTATCATATTCTCTGTGTTACTGCTGTGGGCTATCTTCAGTTATAGACTCTTATCCCATTTATCTTTAAAGAAAGTCTTCCCAATGCAGAGATATCATCACATCTGTTTTATTACAGAAAAGCAGTTTGCAGAGATCAGGTTTTTCAGAAATCAGAGTTCCTTAAAATGTCCACATTCAAGGATGATAGAATGTGAAATAGTTTCAAAGGAATGCCAAATCATGCTTGACTATCCTTAAGTGTCTCATCTGTATGTTCTCACATATGTGCCTGATCTTCATATTCATCAGTATGGATGAATTCTAGAATAAAGAAGATTTCAAAAATAATCATTTAATGTGTTATCATTTAAAAAATTCAAGGCATTTATAATGTGCACACGATGATTGATGAGCATTATAATGATCAGTTATTTTATATAAAATTATGTAGAAGCAGAATATTTGTGGAATGTTGTCCTTTCAAAGAAAATTGAAGTTTGGGATCACTTGTAGCTCAAAGGAGAGGCACACGTCTGACATGAGCAGGCTGCAGTGAGTTGGTATTGAAGAATAAGGTGAAGTAGAAATAACAAAAATGTCGCTAAAATAACGTGTGATTGAAAAGGAAGTTGTACTGCTTACATGGCAAGAATGAGGACTGGCAAGTGAACAGCCTTAGCTATTCCTTTGGCATAGTTACGTTGTTGAAAGAAAGTGAGGAAGATGCCGAGGACACTGGATGGATCCTTGGTAGTGAGTTTATAGGAAGACAAGAACTACATAGGCTGGGTTGCAATCTGCATTGGAGGGAATATTGATGAGCTTACAGAATCAGTTGAACATTTGAGTATATTTTATAGAAAATTATTATCTGTACATTTAAACTTTCATGAAGTTAAAATTAAGACTAACATTTTTATTGATTTTTTTTCAGCCCTCTTTCTTTATTGGGTCATGGCCTTTATCACAAAAACAATAAAATTAGTTAAGTACTGTCAGCTTGGTTTGGGAGTATCTGAGCTTCGCTTCTGCATCACAGGAATGATGGTCATCCTCAATGGATTATTGATGGCTGTGGAGATCAATGTCATTCGAGTTAGGGTAAGTAAGTGTTTTATGATTTGTGTTTCATTTCATAGGTGTCCTTGATTCTACTAAAAATAACCTAATAATTTTTCAGCTGTCTTGAGGGGCAGGATGGTGTATCAGCAATGCCATATTCACAATGCTTATGGAAATTACAGATATGCTGATATAATTATCCATCACAAAATACATCATGCTTGCCATATGGGGGAATAAGCTAGAAAATGTATTAAGATACCAAAAGACTGAGTCCCAAAACCAGAAAGTGAAAGCCATCAGAGTTGTTATGAAATTGGCACAGGTAGATAAAGTAGAAAGCACCCACATTCTCAAGCCTTTAAAACAGAACAGGCTACCTCAGGCAAAGGTCCTCCTCTCCCCACTCACAGCAACCACCCAGCGTCCAGGAAGCATGCTCCCAGCAGCTCCGGTCCCTGGCAGTCCTCAGCAGGAGTCCTTAGCAGAAATTCTGGCTGACTCAAAAGCGGCTTCGCACTGCCGCCGCCGCTGCCTCTGCTGCTGCTGCCACCGTCGCCACCACTGCTAGCCACTGCAGGAACTCTAGTTTGGCTTGCGCTTCCTCTTGCTCCGCCCCTTCCTGCTACGTCAGCAAGTCCAATGGGGCATGGAAGATCTTTAAATCCCATAACCCTTACAGAGGGGGAGAGAGAGACAGAGAGAGAGAGAGAGACAGAGAGGGGGAGAGAGGGAGAGAGGGAGAGGGAGAGAGAAAGACAGAGAGACAGAGAGAGAGACAGAGAGGGGGAGAGAGGGAGAGAGGGAGAGAGAAAGACAGAGAGAAAGACAGAGAGAGAGACAGAGAGAGACAGAGAGACAGAGAGACAGAGACAGAGAGACAGAGAGAGAAACAAAGAAAGAGAGAGAGAGAGGAGTATTCATGGAAAAAACTGAATTATTTACAAATTAAAGAAAGCTTTTTCTTGTGATACCTATTATCATGTTATTGTATCTTTGTAACATGTCCTCAGGGCCCATGCTATGTTGTACATTATATAGTGTACACCTGATAATTCTGTTGTATAGCACTTTGGACAAAGTATGAATTAGATCTAGGTGAATTAAATTCCAACTCCTGTTTGACTATTTTATAGTGAGTTATCAGTATGTATACTTTGAAAATGCTGAATTTCCAATAGAGTACTTAGACATACGATGGGTATTTAAGAACAATGAACCAAGATCAGACAGCTCAGTGATTAGGCCTGATTAACTAAACCATGTTAAGTCTGGACAATCAGTTGCCTTTTTTTTAATAATAGAGGGGACTTTCATCAGAGATGAGCAAGGCATTTCTGTGCCTGAGGAAAAAATTGAAAATGCTTTACATTTGTGTTAGTATCTACTAGGAGATTTGAGACTTCACTGTTACACACACAATTAGATTTATAAAATAATTACATACCTGTTATGAAGTGTGGAATTTTCTGGCATTAAACTATATTTATGAAAAATATTACATCCATCATTGAGACAGTATGTATTGCACCCTGGATGTCTAACTACTTTGGTTGATCCAGTTCTCAGCTCTGTTTACAAGCTAGCAATAATGAAACCACTGACCACTGAATGCTATGACTATGATTAACCTGCAAAACTCATGGGGTCTTTGGCAGTTGCACAGTTAATTTGAACATATGTGAAGTAGATCATTCAAGTCTTGAAGATTTTTTTGAATTTCTAATTTATACATGTTAGCAGCCTATATTGATTAAATTAAATCACATAATTACCCAAGATTATTCAGTGAGTTGTATGAAGGTAACCAGTGTTGAGTGAGTAGTGACTTTGCTTTATCTTATCTCTGAAAGCTCAGATAATAAGGCATCACCAGGCCATTGAAGGACTGACCCATGATCTATCAGGCAGTGGTTGTGTTAATATATTTCTCTAGGACCTCAAGAATTTTTCACACTTAAAGAAGGAAATATAAGGATATTATTACCACTTACAGAACAGGAAAGCTGGGCAAAGTGACTTGTCAGAGATAAATATCAGAGCCAAGGCTTGAACCCATGTGACTATAAGATCAGTGCTGAGTAAAACTGTGGTGTCTCTTTTGACATAGTCTTTTTTTTTCTTTTTAAATGATTTATTGATGCTTTTTTAAGAAAAGAAGCACCACTGACATTTCCTACTGATACTTTGCACAAAATATTCCTATTTATTTTTAATTTTCCTATTTGTATTTTTTATTTTGAGATCACATTAAATTCTGAATATACCCCTCCTCTCTCTCTACCCAGGGCATTATCCTTTGTAACAAAGACTTAAATATTTTATTAAAAAAGAGGGAAAAAATTAGTTCACCAAAAATACTGAATGCATTAACTGTGTCCAAATATATAGACAGCATTTTACATTGATAGTCCCTCCCCTCATCAGTGGAAGGAGGAAAATGTATTTTCTTAACTTTTCTGTGGGCCAAGATCGGTCATTTCGATTATACAGGAGAACCCTACTTTGTAACAAATAAGTACAGTCAGGCAAAATAAATCGCATTAACCATAAAATGCATGCCTCATTCCAAACATATCCAGTCACTCGGTAAGGACACCAAACCATTAGTTCTCTGAAGTTACAGTTGATCACTACATTGATCTGAATTCCGAAGTCTATCAGGATTGTTTTCTTTTACATGATTGAAGTAATTATGGACATTTTCTCCTGTTTCTGCATCAGTTTGCAAACGTCTTTCCAAGTTTATCTGAATTCTCCACACCTGTCATTATGTCATGATAATACTGCATTACTTTCCTATGCCACACATTATTCAGCCATTACTCAGTCGATGGATGGATACTCAGCTTTCCTCCTAGTTCTCTACTAGTCCAAAAGCCAAGCTATAAATATTTTTGTAGATATCTGACCTTTATATCTTTGACTTTATTGGGACATTTGTCTCCTGGAGGTATCTCTGGGTATAGTATAATTCCAAACTCTTTTCCAGAATTGTTGAACTGATTCATAGCTTCACTTGTAATATCTCAGTGTGCCTACCAGCATATTCCTTATCAATCTTTTCTAGCTATTTAATTCTACTTCTCAACTTCTGGCTAAAGTGATTTCTCAGGAGGCATTAAATTACTTTTTTTTAACTAAGAAATGCATATTCAGAGACTTCTCTTTATCATTATTCTCTTTGAGTAATGTTCCCTTTCCTTTTTTTCCTTTACCTCGTACCAGGATTTTAAGTGTGCCCAGGAATTGAATTGGATAAGGAAAGGAGTGGGAATAAACATCATTAATTAAGTACCAGCTATGTGCTACACATTATGCTAAGCTCATTAAAAGTATTATCTTATTTGATCCTTGCAATTCTGCAAGGTAGTAGTCCTGTCATTATCCCCAATTTTGCAGTTGAAATAACTGAGGCAAACAGAGGTTAAGTGACATGTCCAGGGTCATACTGCTGGTAAGTTTCTAAGGTCAGCTTTAAACTTGGGTCTTACTGTCTCTGGGCCTGGTACTCCATCCACTGTGCCACCAACTCTAAAAACTTAAAAATCTAAAAACCAAAAAAGCTTAAAATCTAGTGCAGTTTTGAGCTTTAAGTTGGTAAAGCTAAGTTATTTAAGTTTTAAGTTATTACAATGCAAAACTGCACTTAGGCTTTTGGGATCCTGTAGAGACTTTAAATCATTATATATTTATAAATATGTATGTGCTTTAAGAAAACAGAATCACTAAAAATAAAATTTATCAACCAGATAATTGTATTTGTATGTGTATTTGTATATGTGTGCATGTGTACATATATTTATGGCATAAGGGAAAGTGTCATGGGACGTAGGTCCAAATCTTGGTTCTTTGTATTACTTCCCATTTGATATTGGGTTAATTTTTACTTTCCTATGCTTCAATTTCCTCGTTCGTAAACTGAGGAGATTTATCTAGATGTTCTCTCAGGTCTCCACCAGCTTCAGATCTGATCTTATGATTCATTTCATGTGAATAAAAATATAAATGACTGTCGATAAAAAGTTATCATCATACATTTAAGTATTTGTTTTTGTATCATCAACTGTATGGAACAGGGAAACTTAAACCTGAAATGGCTACAGCTGAAGGGACCTGCAGAAAGTTAATTGATTTTATAAAACTGAACTTAGGCAAAATTAATGTCCAATTAATATAGCATTTTAGTGATTGCACAGTTTGAAGTGCACTGAAACCAATCAGCTGGACCTTTTTTAATCAATCATAGTAGGAATCACTGCCAAATAGGAGTAAATAAGAAATAGAGCGGTTTACCTGGATAATTGTCCTGCCTGAGTCCTTTTTAACTTCACTGATGAGGTCTTTGTTCTGACATTGCTTAGGTCTCTTTAAAACGGGGTGAAATTCCCTTGACAAGATGAAATCATGGATAATAAAAATAGCTAACAGTTAAAGAATAGTTTCAGTTTTGCCAAGTATAAAATTTGCAAAAATTTATATTTTCTTATTTAATTCTCACACCAAAATTGTGAGGTAGGTGGTAGTATCCCCATT
Source organism: Petaurus breviceps papuanus (assembly GCF_028583685.1). Lineage (NCBI taxonomy): Eukaryota > Metazoa > Chordata > Mammalia > Diprotodontia > Petauridae > Petaurus > Petaurus breviceps. The sequence goes on along the minus strand of NW_027186523.1, from coordinate 432,095 downwards.
TCACAGAAATGGAAAACGAGACTGTGAGAAATTAAATGAATGACCAAATAGCTAATAAGTGTGTTTGATCCAGGATTTGAAGTCAGGTCTTCCTGACTTCAAGTTCAGCACTCTATGCATTAAGCTGCCTAGCTTCCTCAAGTCAAGGATAAGATGTTGTCATGGTAGAAAAAAAACCCCAAAACTCAGAACTCCAAAACAAAAAACTAAAATAACCATCACGTTTTTTGTGTCTAGGTTTGCCTGTGGTATGTTGTCTCTTTTTTGAAGTTCCCTCTCCTTGAATTTCTTTGTCTTGCTTGTTTATATAAAACACTAGAAACTTCCATGCCTATGAGTATATACCAAGTCTCTTACTAGCCAGTTTCCAGTGGTCCTCTGACTGTGTTATCAGAGAGAATAAAAAAAGAACTTCAGTGAGATCCTATCCTGCATCCCTATATGAGAGTACACTTACCAGTATCATTAAGATTCCCTGCTGTGAAAGTATTATAGAACTCAAGAGAGTTGGTGAAGGACAGAGACCTAGTAAAGACAAATCTGGGTACAGTCTTTCTGGAAGACTGTTGTTAACTCCAAAGGGCAATTAGGTGGTGCAGTGGATAGAACTGGAGTCAGGAGGAGCTGGGTTAAAATCTGACCTCAGATACTTATTAGCTGTGTGACCCTGGGCAAGTCACTTCACCTTATTTGCCTCAGTTTCCTCATGTATAAAATGAGCTAGAGAAGGAAATGGTAAACCACTCCAGTATCTTTGCCAAGAAAGCCCCAGATTGGGTCATGAAGAGTCAGACATGACTGAAAAGTGACTGAACAACAAAATAGTAAGGAAGGAAAGGAATATTTATTAAGTACCGAATCAGTCTGTGCCAAGCACTGTGATAAGTGTAATACAAATATTATCTCACTGATCCTCACAACAGTTCAGGAAGGTACATTGTCTTAGTCTCATTTTACAGTTGAGGTAACTGAGGTAGACAGAGGTTAAGTGACTTACCCAGGGTCATACAAGACAGTGTCTGAGGTTGGATTTGAAATCAGGTCTTCCTGACTTTAGGCCCAGAATTCTATGCCACCTAAATTGCCTCAAGCAGAAAGAGTACTTGATTGAATGCAGTAGACCTGGGCTAGAGTCCTTTATTTGCCATGTATTAGCTGTGTGATTGGGCACATCTGCCAATTTCTTTAGCCTTAGTTTCCTCATTGGTAAAACTGACATAATAATGACCTTTCAAAGTTGTAACAAAAGTGAATTATAAGGTACTATAGAAACATGAACTGCTATTATTGTTTTTTATCAATTAAAGTGCTCAAAGCGATTGAGAGGACATGTCTCATAGATGGAGAATTTTTCTTGGTGTCAGAAGCTGTAGGTTCAAAGACTGTCTCTGGTGCATACTATCCTGGTGACCAGGAGCAAATCATTTAACCTCTTAATGCCAAAGGCAACTTTTTTAACATTCTAAGTTATGGATTTCTTTCTGATCTTTGTGATGTTTATATTCTTCACCCTCCAACAAAACCATCACCAGCACCACTGTAATATCCCAGAAGCAAAATCCAAACCAAAAAAGTTGTTCCAAAAAAAATGTAGCAAATATGAAATATATTTAATCTAGGTGACACATGTATAAGTAATTTGTATCACTTGATGGTCTGTGGTGATATTTTTTTTCTTTTTACAGAGATATGTATTTTTTATGAAGCCTCAAAAAGTAAAGCCTCCTGAAGACCTTCAGGATCTCGGTGTGAGATTTCTTCAGCCATTTGTGAATTTGCTTTCAAAGGCCACATACTGGTGGATGAACACACTTATCATATCAGCCCACAAAAAACCTATCGATTTGAAAGCAATTGGAAAACTGCCTATAGCAATGAGGGCAATGACAAATTATGTTTGCCTGAAGGATGCGTATGAAGACCAAAAGGTAAAAAATGACCCGTTTTGTTCTGTTCTCGCGAATTTAATGAGCTGTCAGATGAATCCCACGTGCACAAGCTTATCAGCGGGGTAGACGACCTTGTTCTTCTCTCCTCAGTAGGCTAAGTCCCCCCATACACATAAGACTCGTGACACATTGTGCTTGCTGCACAGAACAGCCCAGTCCAGCGAAGTGAATACTTTGGTCAGTTTCAAGTGGAAGATAAGGGAGATGTTGCCGAGAAGAGAGATGAAACACTTGGTCAGCTGTGCATGGACCAGATTAAAAAGTCACTGGGAAATATTTTTTTTAATTTAAATTTATTTATGTACTTTGCAACATTCAGTTCCACAATCCCTCGAGTTTTAAATTTGCTTCCCCTCCCTTTTCTCCCCTCCCCCTCTCATCTCCATTCCCACTCCCATAGTGGCATGCAATCAAATATAAGTTCTACAAATACGTTCACATTGAACATTAGTCAAGTTGTAAAGAAGGATTATAACCAGTGGAGTGAACGGTGAGAAAGAAGTGACGAAATAAAACAGAACACAAAAGAGAGAGAGTGAGTAGTTTGCTTCAATCTGCATTCAGACTGTAGATATTTCTCTGGATGTGGATATCCCTTTCCATCAGGAATCCTTTGTCTTCTAACCTTGTATTGCTGAGAGGAGCCCTCACTGGGAAATATTTGACAAAATAAATGAAACTGTAATCAAACAAATAATGTTACATTAAAAAAACCAAGTCAATATGCAGCTCATGGGAATGATTTTACACAGATTAATGGCGCTTGTTTCTATTTGAGTTGGATGCCACTGTTTTAGAAGATATTAAAACTTCAGGTATTACAGGAGAGCTATTATTTCTACGTTCCCCTTGAATCAAGGATTCTGTAACATCTAAAGGGCAAGCATAGAAAAAATCGCTCAGCTGTCAGTTCATGGAAGATATAAAGATGTGTTTTCTTTTCTCTGTGGACAAGAGGAAATGGTACTATCAATCTTTTATGTGAGAAAATATTAATTAAGCTTGATTTTTGTAGGATATACATATGCTTGCATTTCAATTCTACTGTGCCTTATGTTGAAAAATCTTATGTGAAATAGATGATACATATTCATATGGTAAGGATTTTTAAAATTAATAAATAGAGAATTACATCAATTCATTCTGAAATGAGAAAGTTAGTAGCTCATACTTGAAAAACTATCATATGAGCTTTCTCTTCTTGACCCTGCAGAGTAGAACTAGAATTTACCTCAATCGATCTGTGGCCTTTGTTCTTTTGAGACAAAGGGCTATGGCTAATGTAGTGAAAGCAAGGAAGTCGATTTCAACTCAATGTAAGGAGAAAAAAACGTGCTAATGATCAGATCTGTCCAAAAGCAGAGTCAGTTGCATTAGCATGGGATTTAGAGCTACAAGGGCCTCTTGGAGAGCATTGAGTTAATTTTTTCATTTTAAAGATGAAATAACTGAAGCCCAGGAAAGTTCAGTGACTTATCCAGGGTTATGTAAGTAGTCAGTAAAGAGAACCCCCAATTTGGATGCAGGTCCAGGGTTTTTACCATATACCATAGTATATCGTATTTAGGAAGAGGAAATGCCTTGTTTCAGAGATCTTCAAGAAATGGCTAAATGAGGGGCAGCTATATGGTACAGTGAATGAAACACTGAACCTGGATTCAGGAGGACCTGAGTTCAAATCTGGCCTCAGACACTTACTAACTGTGTGACCCTGGGGAAGTTGCTAACTCCATTTGCCCCCCCCCCCCAAAAAAAAAAGGCTAGATGAAAACGTGTCAGAGTTATTGTAGATAGGATTCATGCTATGGTTAGGAGTTGGACTAGGTCATCTATGAGAAGTCCCTGCAGAATGAGAAGTCTGTTCAGACCTTGTAATCCTTAAATTGCATCATCTAGGTCCCTATCTCATATTCCTTTGTAAATCAACCAAAATGTTTCTTTGGAGACTTCCTCCCAGTTTTTATAGCCAGAGAGGACCTTTTAAAATATCACATATTGGAGTTTTCACAGATAGCTACATTTTACAAAATTTTAGTTGGAAGGGAACTTAGAGGCCATCTGGTGCAATCTATACCTGAAAAAGATTCCTCTAATGTATCTCTCATTTTGTCTTCTTATAGTTATTTACATAAACATTTAAAGAAACAATTATTATTTATATAAATATTTAAACATTTACTATGTGCTGCCCATTTAACTGCCTGGTAAAATGCATATACCTAGTCACAACTGCAAATTAGAACTTGCTCATTTGAAATATGGGTTGGTCTGTTCCAACTCTGAAATGTGTTGATTCTATGATTTCACAGTCAGCCTTCAATCATGAAACAAATTGTGGAGTATACCAGCTAATTCTTATAATACCACTAGTAGCAGGAGGAGGGGATGGTGAATTGATTCAAGAATTCATGGCTTCTGGGGCTTTTGTGTCATGTGACCAACAGACCAGACACTTTTTACAGTCCTCATGATCTCTCAAACTTCTCCAAAATAGGAAGAGACAAAACTACTTCAACTGTCTTCATGCTTAAAGGCGCCAACAACCCTAAAAGGTGAAAACATGATGAACTAATAACAGAGAAGGCTGATTTCTGACCCCTAATAAGCTCAGTTAGCATCCACTCCTCCATCAATCATCAAATCTGGCATCAGGGATGTACAAATCAATCCATGGGCTTGCAACAAAGCTCAACTTTCTCTTCCTCTCCTCCTAGTACAGGAGAAAACCAAAAGGCCTAAGCTTGCTCTGGATAGAACTGCAGCATGGCAGTACTTTGTGTTTCAAAAGTATTTCAGCAAGAGAATTGAAGAACAGAGGGAACTGAGGTAGGATGCCAGGGTAGGTGGCATATGTGGCAATCCACTAATCCTGGAGGAAAGGGGACTGTTATGAAAATGGGGTCAGTTTTGTCACCCTAGAAGTCACTTGTGGCAGATAGTGAGACCAGTGAACAGTCAATTGTAGGAGTGGAAGCTTTGATAGTTTTCAAGTCTGACCTCCAGGGAAACTGTCATCAAAGGAGTAAGAGAGTAAGCAATGTGGGAATATAAGGGAGAAAAAGAATTTAATTATGAAAGATCTCAGAAAAACTCAAAGACCTTGGACCTAAGCAAATAAAACAAGGATGATAATCAGAATAGAAGAGAATATGACCTCTAAATCCTTTAACCGATATGAATAGATATTGCAAGACAATGGAAAATGAACCAATGTCTGATGAGGTAGGGGAGCCTTGAATTCTCAAGAAAGCAAGGAACCACAGCAGGTTATTCCTGAAAGGTTTAAAAACAAAGGATGAATTGTAGAAGTAGAATTTATGGTTGAAAGCAGAAATAAGGTGGAGCAGTGTAGACAGCATGTTGAGTTTAGAGTTAGGAAGATCTTACTAGCTGTGTAACTTTAAGCAGGTCACTTAACCTTGTTGTGCCCAAGTTTCTGCCAGTTGAGGATAATAAGAGCATGCACCTCCCAAGGTTTTTGTTAGGGTTACATGGGATAATATGTGTTAAAAAGTAAAGACACATAGTCAGCTCTATATAAATGTGATTTTTAGCCGTTATTATAGAATAGAAAAGGATTTACTAGAATAGAATAAAAAAGTATGAAACACAGTAGCAGACCTCATTAAAGAAATAAAAGAACAGCTGCTTGGGAATGCAAATACATAGAAGAGAAGAATAATCTGGAAGGAGAGAAGCGATCCCCATACCAACAAAACGTATTGGTTGTCAAGATAGGATGTAAAGAGGAAATTTAAGGATCAGGAATCGTCCAGAAGAACACAAGTCCAAAAACTTGAACACAAGAATTTAAGAAATAATCCAAGAAAACAACCCAGAATTTCTGAACAGAAGAAATTCCAATTAAAACAAACTAAATCACCTCCCAGGGGAAAAACAACAACCTTAGCTGCAAACTCCAAGGCACACAGTAATGAAATTGAACAATTCTAATGACAAACAACAAATTTTGCAAGCAACCAGGAGAAAGAACTTCAAATGTAAAGGAAAAGAAATTTGAATTAATCAGGATTATTCTGCCCTTACCAGAAACTATATCAGGGAATTGAATAATGTATTCCAAAGAGAACTCAAGGTGACATACCTATCAAACAGCCTAACTTTTGATGAGAAAAAGGTAGCTTTTAAATAAAAAAGAGGAATTTAAAGCATTCCCATAAGGAAAACTAGATCTGAACAGGTTATTTGCTTTTCAAACACTATAGCAGCAATGCAAGAGATATATAAATACAGTAATCAAGGACAACCAAAAAAGAAACCTCACAAAGACAACTAATTTCTTCCTTAAAGTACACAAAAAGACAAGAATGAAAGTGGAAGTCAAAAGAAAAGAAGTGATTGGAAAACAGGCTTGGGACATCATGACCAGACCTCACAATACCCCACCTCCAGGTGACTCAGTGTTTTCTTGGGAACTAAATAACAGAATTCGAAGGTGCTTAGATAGAGCACTCATGCTGCCTCAGGAGAAAGGAAAAAATTAGAGTTCCTGAGGGCAACCCACCCAGGGGAGCAGGGGCTTAGAGAAATGATTTTTTGGCAAATGGGAGAAAATATTCATAGGGAAACAAAAGAGCAGTAATGAAGTGTAAGAGTAGGGGCATAATATAGTTCCTACCATGGGACAGTATTCTGTCCTATATATCAACTGCAGGAATGAGTATTTCTGAGTGAGGCACAACAGAAAAAGGTGATTAGTAGGCAAGATCTACAAGATTTTATATGTAGAAACTGTTTAGAAGAAGGAACTCAAAATAAGTACTTTAAAAACTTTAATTCCATGAAGAATACAGAAAATAAAGAAGGAATAATTAAGTATGAGGGCCATGAATCAAAATAATAGAATAAACAGAAAAAGAAGATAAATAATGAAGAGGATGATGGAAAAATCCATTATAGAAAAAGGTATCAAAAATGAAATTGAAAACTAACAAACTAAACACATTGAAGAGGATGACAGGGAGGGCGATTTTACTTGACTACTTAACTGAGAAGTAAAAAGGGACAATTAAATAAGTTAAGCAAAACTAGGAAAAGGCACAAAAAGTTGAAGAGAGAAAAGGCTTGAGGGGAAGGGGAAGACAATTAGTGGGAATAAAGTTGTTTTAAAGTAGATTAAAGAGTGATATATTGCATCAGAAGCAAAACCCCACAATCTGTAGCTTACAAGAAACATACCTACAAAGTTAAGGCATACACAAAATAAAAAAAAAGTGAGGTGATGGATCAAAATTAACCATGCATCAAGTGAATCCCCAAAAGCAGAAACTGATATCATTTTATAAGACAAAGCAAAAACAAAACAAAAACAAACAAACAAAAAAAGTTCACAATAGAAAAAGAGATAAACAAGATGACTACATTATGCTGAAAGGAACCATAGATAATGAACCAATAATAGTATTAAATTTATGTGTTTCTAATGTCTTAGCATCTAAGTTCATAAAAGAAAAAACAATTGAATTACAAGAAAATGTAGTCAATAATTCAATAGTAGAAGGAGTTTTCAAAAACCCTTTCTCAGTTCTGGACAAATCCAATAGAAAAATAAAGAAAAGAAAATACAAAAGTGAAAAATTGTTGCGCTAAAATTTAGAGCTAAAAGACTTACAAAAACTTTTAAATGAGATGCTAAAATACTTATATTGTAAGCAAATATTAAAGGTATTGTAAATAAATATTGGTATTGTAAACAAATACATTTATATAATATACGTATTATATATTTGCTTTTTGGAGGGCAGTTGGGGTTAAGTGACTTGCCCAAGGTCACACGACTAGTTTTTGTGTTGTGTCTGCGGCTGGATTTGAACTCAGGTCCTCCTGACTCCAGGGCTGGTGCTGTATTCACTGCGCCACCTAGTCGCCCTGTAAACAAATATTAAAAGGCAGAAATAATAAATACATCTTTTCCATACTATGATATACAAATAGTAGTTAGGGAGCACAAACACAAAAAGACATAGACCAAATATAGATTTAAAACTGAACCCTGAATAAAGAGTGGATCATAGAAGAAAACATAGAAGCAATTAATAATTATGTGAAAGAAAATTATAAAGACATATCAAAATATCTGCAATGCAGCTAAGGGGAAAAATAATATCCCTAGAGACATGCATGAACAAAATAGAAAAAGAGAAGATTAATGAACTTAATATGCATTCAAAAAGTCAGAAAGCCAGGAAATAAACCTAAGATAAACACAAAAGAGGAGAAATTAAAATTAGAGAATACATTTATCGAAACCAAAAATATTATAGATTTGATAAGTAAAACTAAAAACCAGTACTTTGATAAGACTAATAACATTGATAAATATTTAGACAGTTAACCTAATTAAAGAAGAGGGCAGAAAATCCAATGAACTAAACAATAAATGAACAAGATAAAAGCACAAAGTCAGAAGAAATTACAAAAGTTATCAGCAACTAATATGAATGGTACATTGAGAACACAAAGGAAATGGTGTGATATCTTCAAACATATTAAATACTAAAACTGACAGAAGGCCAAATAGGGATCTTAAACTACTCTCAGATAAATAAGTAGAACCACTTACTTGTAAAAGAACTACCAACAATACTCCCAATCCTGATGGTCTCACAAGATAATGCAAACTCCAAAAGTACAGTTAGTATGAATACAACACAAGTTATTAAAAAAAACTGAAAAAAATGCACTTTACTAGATTATTTTCATTAGACCAATGTAGTCCTAATCCCTAAATCAGGGAATGGTAAAGCTGTGAAGGAGAACTACAGAATAATATTATTAATGCATATTGATTCAAAAATTCCAATAAAATCATGCAAGTAGATAATACCAATTTATACAAGAGATCATTCATCTTGATCAAATTAGATTAATATTAGGGATGCAAGGATAGTTCAGCGTTAGGTAAAGAGAACATAAAATGATCCCAATTTGCTGGCATGATGTTTTACTTAAAATCCTAAGGAATTAGCAATTATACCAATTGAGACAATTAATAGCTTCAACAAAGTTGTAGGGCACAAAATAAGCTCTCAAAATCAATAGCAATTCTATTTAAAATTATATTTTTAGTATTATTTTTTTGAGTTCCAAATTCCGTTCCTCCCCTTAGCCCCTATCCCAACCATTGAGAAAGCAAGCAATGTAATTGTAATTATACATGTGAAGTTAAGATGCTATCCATTTCCAGATTGAGAACTGGTGAACTCTTAATACAGATTGAAGCACATACACTTCATTTTCTCTATATTTCTTGCTTTTTTGCAACATGGCTAATATGGAAATATATTTTACATGACTTCACATATATAATGAATATCATATTGCTTGCTTTCTCAATGGGTGCTCTTTGGGCATAGTTTCGAATTGTTCTCTAGAATGTCTAGAGCAGTTCATAACCACATCAACAGTGCATTAATGTAACTATTTTCTACATCCCCTCCAGCATTTATCATTTTCCTTCTGTCATGTTAGCCAATCTGATAGGTGTAAGGTGGTACATTGGATTTGTTTTAATTTTCATTTCTCTAATCCAGGGCTTCTTAAACCTTTTCCCACTCATAACCCCATAAGTACTTCTGAAAATGTGGGTCATGACCCCCATATGGGTCTATATTGATTAGTAATCAATAGTGATTTACAACAATTTTATATGACTATAGATAATTTTGATTTCTTCTTCTGAAAACTTCCTATTCATATCCTTTGACCGTTTTTCAATTGGGAAATGCCTCTCAATTTTTTTTATAAATTTGGTTCAGTTCTCTGTATATTTGAGAAATGAATCCTTTATCAGAGAAACTTGCTGTAAATTTCTGCTCTCTGCCCCCACCAGTTTCCTGTTTTGATTTCTGATTTTGGCTGTATTGGTTTTGTTTGCACAAAACTTTTTTAAAATTTTTAGGTAATCAAAATATTCTTTTTACATCCTGTGATCCTCTTAAGTTCTTCTTTGGTTATAAACTCTTTCTTTATCCATAGATATATTTTTCCATGCTTTCCTAATTTCTTTTTGATACCCTCCTTTATGTCTAAATCATGTACCCATTTTGACCTAATCTTTCATGCGTAAGTCCTGCTAAGGCTGCTGTCCAGTTTTCCTGCCAGTTTTTGTCTAGTAGTGAGCACTTCAAAACAAATTGCTTTTTTTTGGACATGTATTATGAAATTAATGTTTCAAGAAATGATAACTATGGTGTAACCTGAATGGATAATGGGGGAAATTATCATCATGTTAAAAAAACAATAAAAACACATCTTAAAAAGAGAAAAAGAGAATTTATGACTTTTATAAATGACAATCCACTATGTATTTATGGGAAATGATGAAAATTGCCACAAAACAAATTACTTTGTTTTGAGAGTGTATTATGAAATTAATGTTTCAGGAAATGATTACTACAGTCTAACCTGAGTCATCTCTCTAGTTATACCTCTGGGAAGACTGTTTCATAACTATCCTTTTTAAAAAAACACAATATTTTATTTTTCCCCCAATTACATATAAAGCCAATATTTAACATTCATCTTTAAGAAATTTTTAATATTACTATATTAGTCATGTTGTAAAAGAAGATACAAACCCAAAGGAAAAAAAATTCCTTGAAAAAAATACAGAAAATAAAAATAATATGCCTTAATCTGCATTCAGACACCATCAGTTTTTTCTCTGAAAGGGGATAGAATTTTTCATGATGAGTTCTTCCAAATTATCTTGAATCATTGTATTGCTGAGAATAGCCAAGTCATTCACATCTGATCATCATATGATATTGCTGTCACTATGTATAATGTTCTGGTTCAGCTCATTTCATTTGCATCAGTTCACATAAATATTGACAGATTTTCCTGTAATCAGCCTGCTTATCATTTTTTATAGTACAGGTAATAGTACATTACCACAGCTATCTTTTAAGAACTCTTCTCTGAAAAAAAAACATAGTTAAGTTTAATCTATATTGTAAGAAAAAAAATTAAGCTCTCTGTATAATGTCTTTGATTTGTGATAAACTATTCCTAAAAAGAACTAAATTATTTATTCCTATATGGAAAGAAATATATAACATAATTGAACTATATTTTTCATATGTTATATATATATATATATATATATATATATATATTGCATTCAGTTAGGCAAGTCAGCTTTAGGGATGATGAATAACTGATGCTCAACTTGGAAAACTAGCTCCAAAATGTCATCGATAGTTACACAATTAAAGCAATTAGTTTGAATATCTGTTCCTTAATTTATATTTCTTTGGTTTATCTCCCATTTCCTAGAAATTATGTTTCTTGCAACTTTAAATATTGTAAACTATTGCTAGAAAGATGATTCATGTTTCTTTAGGAAGTTTACAACAGAAACTTAAGCATTTGGATGATCAAAAATCATTACTCTAATAATATAATTAATCATTGTTATTGTTATTGCTAATAACAAACTATACTTTATGATTATATATAATACTACATGGTGTTTTCTCTTCCCTTTCCTGAGTTCTCAAAAGCTATGCCAGTAGAGCTTTGACAAATTAACCAAACTGGAATGACTTTGAATATTCACTTGATGGTACTTTGTATGACCATCATCCAAGGACTAGCCTTGTTAAATTTGAGAAGGCTCTGCACAGTCAACAATAATAGTTTCTACTGTATGTATGCTATTATGTTCAGACTAAAAATGCTTCATGCAGTATTTTATAAGGCACTCTCATTTCAGCTCGATCCTCACAGGAACCCTGAAATGTAGGCATCATATGTAATATCAGCATATGTTATCATAAAAAATTGATTCACTCTGATTATTTTTATGAACTTTTTCATGTTTTGGAAAGGTGTAGTATATTTGTCTATGCAATGTTGTATGAACCACTACAGCATTTTAGTTTCTAGAATCACTTGCCAGCCAAATAGATACCATTTAATATTTCTCATTTTCTTTCAGAAAAAAGCAGCAGATCATCCCAAGAGAACTCCTTCTATTTGGTTAGCAATGTACAAGGCCTTTGGGCGACCAATCCTGCTGAGCAGCACATTCCGCTATCTGGCTGACCTTTTGGGCTTTGCTGGACCTCTGTGTATTTCTGGAATAGTTCAGCGTGTAAATGACACTGTGAAAGCAACAGAGAGAGTAAGTTCATGATATGTTATTGTCACATCATTTCTTTTTTATTTGCTCTTTCACACTTTCTAAAATGTTTATTTTCAGAGAATTTTATGGTGTGAAAAAAGATGGGTTAACATCTGTAAGGAGGAAATATCCTTTAGGTACCTATGAATGGGTCAAGCAGTAACTTTTCTTGATTTAGAATTAGAGGAAAGCTAGGTACACCCTTATGGACACACTCGATTTTAACTTTTAAAAAATTGGATTGGTTAAAAAAAGAAGGATGAGTAAAATGCCCAAAATTCTACAGTAGGCACTTACCATGGCCCAACCATAAAGAATACTGTCTTATGGGCTAACCCTCAGAAAGAAAAGGCTGAGGAAGAATGCTAAGGACAACAAAAGAGAGGGGGTTTTGTTCTATCTATGTAATAGAAGGATCAAAAAAGGCAATGATCTTTGGATTGGAAAGGAAAAATTAAAAATAGTTAATAGAGAGTTGGGGAAGGCCATCAGGATCAGAGAATGACAAATGTTTCCCTAATTCTGTATTGCTTTTTTTAAGAAAAAAAAATGGAGTCTAAAAACTATAAGCCAGTTGGTTTGACTTCAATTCCTGGCATAATTCTAGAGCACATTATTAAATCATTGACAACTGAGTCAGGGATCATGAAGAGCTAACATTTCTTTGTCAAGAATTTGTCAAGTCAGATAATAACCTTGTTTCATTTTATGACAGGGTAACTAGACTGCTATAGAAATAGTTCCCTAGATTTTAGCAAAATAATTTGACAGTGTTTCTCTGCTATTCTTATAGAAGAAATGGTGAGATAGGGTTATATGAGATTAGAGTTTAGAACTAGGACTTGATTGAATGACTGAACTCAAACACTAGTCACTTTTTTTTAAAGCAATTGGGGTTAAGTAACTTGCTCAAGGTTACACAGCCAGTTATTTCTGGGTGTGGTGCTGAGTATATGAGCCCAGATTTGATCCAGGTCATCCCGACACTGGAGCTGGTGCTCTTACTTGCTGAGCCACCTGGCCGCCCCTACTAGTCACTTTCTAAGGAGATCTTTAGTAGAGTGTGCTAGGGATCTGTGCTTGGTCCTGTGTTTAATATTTTTAAGTGACTGAGCATAGATGGTATAAATGGCATGATTATCAAATTTATAAATGACATAAAAGTAGGTTACATTTGTTGATTTGTTTCAGTAATATCCAACTTTTGTGACTCCGTTTTGGGGTTTTCTTGGCAAAGATACTGGAGTGCTTTTCCATTTCCTTCTCCAAGCTCATTTTACAGATGAGAAAATGAGGCAAATAGTGTTATTACTTGCCCAAGGTCATACAGGTAGTAAACATCTGAGGTCAAATTTGAATTCAGATCTTTTTTACTCCAGTTCCAGCACTCTATCCTCTGCACCACCTAAAATCAGGAGAGAGAGCCAAAATGCTAAATGAGACTCAGGAGCCAAAAAAAGATCTCAACAAGACAGTGATTTCTTGAGAGTTTAATGGGTTCTATCTCCCCCATCCCCATCCCACTTAGGACTGCAAGCAAATAATGGATATGGCTTGGGTATCTGACTGTATGGCTCTTGAGGTGCCTTTGAACTCTGAAATCACATTATTTCATCAATCAAATTAACTGCAGGCTTGCAAATTTTGTTGCTTGGGAGTGTGGTGGTTTCATCAATAGAAATGGATTTTCATGTTTTATTTCAACACTAGGAATTTTTTTATAATGGGGTAACCGACTCAACTCTTCTAGTCATCAATTATACTTGATTTTTAAACAAATGTTAATTTGTGATTATCAGTCTAAATCAGGGTTGTAATATTGCTTTTCATATATTAGCTTTTAAAAAAATCATAATTTCCCATAGGCTTGAATGTAGTTGCCAGTTCACTCCTTCCTATCACTAAATTACCCTCAAACTGATTTATTTCATGGCTCTAATACAACATGTGAGAATATATTTTCTTCATATATGCTTATCATATATTATCATAATTGCAGGCATGTTATTCTCAATCCTAGTTGTTGGGAAGACCAAATAGAAATGAATATCTTAAGTTATCAAGATATTCAATATCAATATATCAGTATCAGGAGTTTGGAACTCCGGTGGGCTGTGCTGATGTGATGTCAGCAAGAAATTTGATATCAGTATAGTAAACCTCTGGGAGGGGAGAGCCACCATGTTGCCTAAGGAAGGACAAACTGGAAGCAGAGCAGTTTAAAGCTCTTGGGCAAAACAGAGAAATCCAATCTTTAGACACACACACACACACACACACAAAACAACAACAGCAACTCTCTGCTGGAATAATTGATTAAAGGTTTTTGCATCATTTTAATTGCACCACCATGCTTCTGACCACTAAGGTTTGAAAACTTGGAATTATTTCTGATTCATAGAATCATGTGATCTAAGAGCTTTAAGAGACCTCAGTGGACAGATAGTCCAAACCATACATAGTCCATATCTACCTTAATGGTATAATGATAAATTTAAATCATCATGTGCCCCAGTTATCACTGTTGGTGGAAAATTCAAATTAACTATACTATATTATATAGTTCTTTGAAGATTTGAAAGAACAAAGATACCCAAGAAACTGAAACCCACTTGCTTATATTTATTAAGCTTATTTTGATTTAGGTTTTGTGCAGCTGACCTCATATTTCTTTTATAGCTGCTATCATTATTTTTGTAGCAAGTTTTTATAATTTCAATCAATTAATCAAATATTATGTGCAGAGGACTGTGCTTTAGACCATGAGAGTTACAAAGGAAATGTAAGATTTGGGCCTTGCGCTCAACGTGTTGAAAGTCTTATTGATTATATAATATATACATTAAACGAGACAGGATACAACAGTGTTCAGTTCAGTACTACAGTCAAGTCCAACGGGAGTTCAAAATAGGAAAGATTAATTAAATTGATAATCTTTTAATTTAATGCAATGCACTTCAATGAGCATTAACTAGGAAGTTACCTAATGTAGAGGTTAGAAAGCCTTGCAGTCAGGAGATCTGAGTATAAGTGAGGATTCTGACACATACTAGTTTTGTGTCCCTAGACAAGTTACTGAAATTCTTAGTCCCCTTTGGCATCTCTCTAAGACTTTAAATGCTGGAACCTGGTGGTGTTGGCAGAGGGAATTTCCCCACTAGGAACTCTGTACACAGATGCAAGTATGTATCTAGATTTTTTTCTTAAAGCATGCATTTCATGCCTGCTATAAGCAAGGCACTGTAGATTCAAAAACAAAATGGCAAATAGTCCCTACCTTAAAATATCTCAGTTCTACCAGGAGATACAACATGAAAATAATTAATTTTATTTAAATTAAATTATATCATTTATAAATATTCATTTTATTTATATTAACTATTATACAAATAATCTATTTTAATATAATTTGATGAAATAGAAAACACTGTAACTAGGATGATCAGGGAAGGCTTCCTCTGGCACTTGAGATAAGTCTTGAAGGAAGCAGAGAAGAGGCTAAGACACAGGGGTGATGAGAGGACTACATTCTAGGTGTGTATAAAAGCATAGATGTAACAGACAAGGCCAAGCTCAGGGAACAGCAAGTAGAACAACTTAACTGAATTACAGAGTGTGTGAAATGGAGTATAATGAAATAAGTCTGAAAAGGTAAACTGGATGCAGGCTATGAGGGGTCTTAAAGGAGATTGCCATGTTGAAGGGTTTTTATTTTTTTAGAGGTAAATAAGGAGGACAAGAAGGTTCTTGAGTAGAGGAGTGACATGGTCAGACCTGGGTTTGGGGAAGATTATTGTGGCAGTTGTGTGGAGAATCCTGGAATGCTTGTATTTATAAGATCATTATGTGATTTTAAAGAAGAAATGGTCAAAATAAATTCAAAGGATCTTACACTTAGAGCTGGAAAGTGCCTTAGTGACCTTTGGAACTAAAGCATAATTTATATTTAGGTTTTTGATGACATATCATCTTTTTTTTAACATTTAAAGTAGCTCTTGCTCTAAAGAATTTTATAGCTGTCATACCAGGTAGTATGCCAGGTGTATTAGTTTTTCTAATTTTTTTCTTTTTTTATGTCAAGCCTTCAGGTTCACTGACCTCAAAAGAATTTCTTGAAAATGCTTATGTGTTAGCTGTTCTTCTATTCCTGGCCCTGATTCTACAAAGAACATTTTTACAGGCCTCCTACTATGTCACCATAGAAACTGGCATTAATCTTCGTGGAGCTTTGCTGGTAAATATGTGCTGTAATATATTTATGTCTTCAAAATATATCCAATTATTATAATATCTGACAATACAATAATAATAATGATCTTTAATTTATCTTTAAATTAAGTAGGTTATATAAGCAATATTTCCAAGGAAGTGTATTGAAGATAAATAATAGAAATATTCGTTGTTTTGTACTCTTCATCACAATTCATTTTATGCCAAGAAATTATGACTTTGATTATTTGGGGACACACTTCATGTTTCATCTCATATATTAGGATCATAATTATAAGAATTTTATATGATAGAAGTCATATAGAAAAATGAATAAAAGATGGATTTTCAGTCCAAATAGCAAGTTTAAAAAGAGATTTTTGAATCCTGTACATGTCTTAACCTTCCCATTTAATAATGAAGTATTCTTTATTAAGACTATAATTTTATGTGTTTCATTTCTTTCTTCTAGGCAATGATATACAATAAGATCCTGAGGCTTTCTACATCCAATTTGTCCATGGGTGAGATGACTCTGGGACAAATCAATAACTTGGTCGCCATAGAAACTAATCAGCTCATGTGGTTCTTGTTCCTGTGTCCCAATCTATGGGCCATGCCTGTTCAGGTAGAGCATCAAAGTAAGGTTTTAATTTATTAAAAAAAAGAAGTGGAAAGTCAGCTTACTAAGACCTTTTGGGGAAGTTGTCAAAAGAACCCTTTACATTAGTGTTAGTTTTCCATACTGAAAAAGGAGAACTGTGGAGGGTGAAAGATGAAATGATTCAGGAAACAAAAGGTTCAATCTTCTCAGCATATTGATTTATTAAGCAATACTTGGCAATTGCCCAACAGACCGGCAGCAGACTGTCTCAGTTTAGTCCTGGACCCCAAATACGGGGTGAATTCAGATTTTTATTTATTAAAAACAATTAATTAAAAGGAAACAGTACAACAATAGGTAATCTGATTTCTAATTGAAGGAAAGATTAGGGACTTTCCAAGTTGGGAAGGGGAGAGCAAACAAGTGCCGTTCCCTGAAATCAGAAAGTGTCACACTCCTCCAAGGGTCTGTAAACAAGGAAAGAAACGTGGAAACAATAATTAGTTGATCAGTATGGGGCCAGTTTTCTGATAAAATATGTGAGTTGCTCGAGATATTTAATTGTGGAAAAATTCTTTGCAACAATTTTAGGATCTAACTGGGTTTCTGGTCAGCATAACCCAGGTTCTTGGTTAAGGTTATCCCAGTAGCAGGTAGAAGTGGTCCAGCTTTTCGACCACTCAGAACTAGGTTCAAACAATGCACTAAGGTTTTCTCCCAATTCCCACAATTGAATAAAGTTTTTTTTCACGTGATAGAAATTGGATTAGATCCTTAGCTGAATAGAAAGGGAACTCAGCTAGCCCCAGAATCATCACAAGATGGAGTCAGTGTGGTTCATGTGATTCCCATAATAAGCCACTTGCTGTCCTAATGCCCTCAATTTCCTCAGAACACAATTATAAACCTAAGTATGTAAGCCTTCCCATGTCTTAATCCAATGCCTCATTTTGGCTTGGTCATGACCCAGGGCTATTAAATACTGTGACAATGGAGAAAAAACTTTTGGGGGCCCTACTTAGAAGTATTACTTAACGTACAATCCTGGTGACTATATGCCTGCCTTCTGAAGAATCACTTAGTTAAGTTTGAAAAAAGTTATCCCCAGGCTGTCCACAGTCTACAGAATTGACCTTCAAATACATCTTTGGGCAAAGGCCCTCCATCCACTGGTTAACTAGTAGGTGCTCTCTTTTTTGGACATCTTGCTCACTTGTTATTTCTTCTGGCTCCAGTTTAGGTATTCTTTCTGTCAACTACTACTAAATGCCAGTTTTTATCAGTAATTTTTTGAAGGGAACGCCTATTACTTGGAAGAGATTTTAGAGGTAGGAGAGAATATAAAAGAAAATCCTTTAACTTAAAGCACACAGTTTTTTCTGTGGTCCATAAAGAAGGAAACAGGATCCTAACTGGTATTGTTTTTCAGTCATTTTTTCAACATCTTTTTTTTGCACCAAGTTTATTCTAGGCACTTGATGGGTTAGGGGAATCTCCAGAAGTTTGTACTGTCATGTGAGCCAAGAACCTTTTCTCATACTAGCAGTTCTGCCTCTTTTTCTAGTCAATGTATCTTCAATACAGCCAGGTTTTTATTTTTGGTCACATTTACTCTAATTACTCGTGTGTGGGTATATGCGAGCCAAAGGGCTGTCTTTGCTCTCTCCTGTCTTCTAAACTCCAAATTTTCCTTTTCTAAGCCTTATTTGGCTTCTAAAGTTCTTCTAGTCCCTGGGTGAAAAGCACCCAGGTTACTTTTAAATCACGTGTGTTCCATTTGCACAACCAGCATTGGAATCCAATTTTTTTCTTTGATAAATATTTTAGGATTTTTAGACAGTCAGGGATCTGTAAACCCTGAGGTAGGATTTTTTAAAAATAAAGTAATTAAAACCAGGGTTGAGGGAATCATATTTATCAAATAAATGATGTAATACAATATGGAATTCCAAAATTCCAAATAAAGAAATTTTATTTAAAAATTTTTTTGGCAAAATTAGTTCTCAAAGACCAGATCATAGAGGAATTTCAATGTGTCAGGGGCTACTATGAAATAGTACTTGGAATATTGCAGTAGGAAACATTTAAGAAAACTTAGCTTATTTAAAACTGTTTGATCTAGAAATTGGGAGATGTAAAAATACAACTTGAGTTGAGAGTACCAGGATTCTTATCTTACCTCTCCCAACTAAGTATGTAAACTTGAACAAATTACTTATTTTCTTTGGGCCTCATTTTTCTTATCTGTAAAATAAGGAGCTTCTCTAAGGTCATTTTCAATCATGTCTGTGGTTTCTCAACAATCTTGACAGCCACAGAGCTGAGTACAATATTTATGTATCAAAAGATTCTTTGCATCAAAAAATATTAACTATTAGTTTCCATTATTATTAATAATGCACAAAGGATTCATAGTTTCATCAATCCAGATTAAAACTCTTCTACAACTTTATAAGAAGTCTTTGGTAATTCTTGTGACCAAAAACATCATTGCCCAGAAGCTAGCTGCAGATAATTCTCCAAACTAGATTGGTCCTTAGCATACACACACACACACACACAAATGCGTGTCTGCATATGTATGCACACATATACATACCCACATATACATATTTTTAAAACTATTTACATGTTTTTTCATGGATTCATAATCTATTCCTCCCACTGAACAAACCAAAAAGAAAACTTTCGTTGCAAACATGTGTAATACAAGTAAATAAATTCTCACATTAGTCACACCCCAAAATGTGTTTCCCTTTGTATTTTGGGTTTATCACCTCTCAGGCAAAAGGTGAGTGCTACGTTTCATCTTTAGTCTTCTCTTCTCAAGGTTGATTACTGAAATGACTACTGCTCAAAAATCTTTTTAAAATTTTTGAGTTCTTTGTTATGTTGACTGACATTGGTTAAGCTTCTGAAGAAAATGGTGATAAGCATCGTTAATGTTTATGTCTTTTTCTGTTACCTATTTTAATAGGTCAGGTTGTAGTTATCACAATAGTTTGTAGTGTCTTTTTACTTTTAGAATTTGTTGCAATTTGATGATGATTTCACTTTTTTTCTTACTAATTGATATGTCTGTGCACAGAGTGCTGGTTCTTAAACATTTGTAAGAATTCATTGATCAGTAACTATATCAAAAACTACTTTCAAAACAAAGTCAACTGGAAGAATCTTTAGCATTTTCTCTAAGTAGAGTCTTCATACTGTCTTATGAAAGAAATACTCATGTCAGGAAGAAGACTTATATGTTTTCTTACAAACTTGTGGCTGCTTTTGTATCAGATCTTAACCCTATATTCCATCATATTTTCTCCCCAATTAATCCCTGTGTCCACCTTCACATTGAAGTCACTGAGTCTCAAAATGTAGATTGACATGATTTGGAGGATGATATAATTTCTTTATTTTCCTATCTTCTGCAACAAATATTGATTCATAAGCTGTAATTATCCTGATTATATTTTTGCTTATGCTTATCACAAACACTTTAAGAGCTAATGATTAGTTACTGCATGAATAAATTCCTTGTTTCTTTTTGATGCATGAGAAAAAGATCTACACCATTTCCTTTGTTTTTCTTTCCAGGAGAACTTGTGAGCCATCAGACTGTTTAACTGCAACTTCCTTTATCCTTTTGGTTGCATTTCTGGCCCTTTCAATATTGATATGCTTCAGTTCCTCTGATAGTATGCCAATCTGTTGGTCTTTGGATAAAAATGTTATTAGAGTTTGATGTCTTACAGTCAGAGTAGTATTAATAAGTGGTCTAAAAAACTCTAATTCACAGAAACCTCTAGTCCCTTTCTCATCATTCTTACCATGGTTACTGAAGCATATATTGTACAAGACTTAATTCCATTTTGTATTTTTCTTTGTTTCATCTATTACCATAGCCAAATAACATCACTTAGTGGTCAGTCTGTCGATGATGAGACTCTTTTGGTTAGGTTTTCCTTAGACAGTAGACTCAATCTAATGTTGAGATGTGAAGACTACTTAGCATGTTATCACATGTCAAGGTTTGTTGTACACTCAATTTTCAAGAACCCAGAGCCACTCCAACCCAATAGAAGCAATGGAATAAGCTTTTGTGGAGTCATCTTTAATTATTACCATGGAAAATTTTTCATCCCTACTGTAAACCATATATGTACATACATATACATATATAAACACATATATGCAATATTAGTAATATATAATAATAATATATTTTTATATGTTACTTTGTGAGATTAATTATTTGATAAAAATTCAGGCATTGGGATAGAGAATTAAATTTAGTTGTTGTGGGGTTGGAAGGAGGGATGTCATAGACCTAGGATGATTAGTTGAGTACCTAGAAATATTCTCAGTTAAGTAGGGCAATAAGGTTAGCATCTGGAAAGAATCCCAAAAGCATTTCAGGGGAGGACTGAAGACCAACATCTCCTACTTTACAATTTTACCAAGGGGTTGTACTGGTTGTTAATGTAGAACAAACTTTCTCAAACTTCAAACTACAGATCATGTTTTCCAGAAAAATAAATGATAAGAGTTACCGAGACCATTATTTTAGCACCCCAAGTAATTGTTTGTTAGTGATAGATGCTTCCAAACATTGACTGAACTGACTTCTTCCCCTTTTGTTACATATTGGTTCTTCACTTAAGTTCTGGTCCTATCAGCTTTTAATATCTACTGTGATACAGATTAAGAGAATATTGGTGAGGACCTCCAGTCCTTCAGTGGGTGATAGCACCTTCAAGAGAAAAAAAATGCAACTTTAATATTCTTCTTCCCCCTCCCCCCCACCTATAGAGACTGATATAGGTCAAGTCAGGAAAGTGGGTATTCTCAGCAGCCTAGGGAGGTAAAATTGTATGAAATAGCAGAATGGTAGACTGTCAAACTAAGAATGAATTCTTTGATCTACATTTTCTCAGGTAAATCATAATAATCTCAACTGTTGAAAAAAGGAGTTGATTTCCTAATAGACGATGGTCTCTCTGATTCTTTTTTAAAATTTACTATATAGTTAAAAAGGATTAAATTTTCCATTAAGAAGAATTCCCATATGAGACTTCCCTCTGTTCCTTCCTCTTTACATGTGTTTTTCTCCTTAGATCATAATGGGAGTGATTCTGCTCTATAACTTACTTGGATTAAGTGCGCTGGTCGGTGCAGCTGTCATAGTGTTACTTGCGCCAATTCAGTACTTCATAGCTACAAAGTTGGCTGAGGCTCAGAAGAGCACTCTGGTAAGTTCCATCATTTGGCTTCTCTCTTAGGAAAATCTCGTGCTGTTATTTACTTTCAAATATAGGAAATTGATATATATCACTTGGGATATCTTGGAAGTATATTGCTCATGTATTTAATCTTGATTCTTGAACTTTTATGTTATCTTAAGCAGAAAACATGAATTTCTCATGTTCCAAAGATCATTTAAAAAAAAGAATTAGAAATCCAAGACTTGAAGCTCTTAGGTTCCCAAATGCCACATGGACAGATTTTGATATTATTAATTACCCTGAAGTTATAAGACTGTGAACCCCATTCTAAAATACTTTGCCTAAGGAATTAAAATTAGCATAACACACTTAGAGTCCTTTGGTGCAAAATATATATCAAGGTACAAGAAAAGGGTCAGTTTTGATGCTTCTGAAAACTAAATTTCCCAAGAGTAGAATCACAACTTGTGATGAGATATGGAACTTAAGTGAAAGATTTCAGCGGCAGCTGTTTTGGTTAAATATGCTCCTGGTTAGCTTAACAAGGGGAGGGGAAAAAAAATCCTTGACCTTCTTTGGCTCTACTGTTCCATGGAAACATTATTTGAGTATGAATTGGCCCATTTTGAAGGAATATTTGAGAATTATGAAATTGTTGACAGCAATTTAGAAATAAAGTTTGATTAAATATGAGCCAGTGATCTCCATAAATCTGTAACGTTTAGCATGGCTTTTACTGCTGAAAGAATTGTTTCCCATGATCAATTTTCTTGTACTTCTTGCACTCTATACCTTGCATCTCTGTGACTACTGATGGAAATTTCATGTGATTAAATTATGCCCTGAAAACACATGTACACTACTTCTTGCATGGCAGGGGGGACCCTAGAATAGCTACATCATATTTGAGGTACTCAAAACATAGATCACAAGCCCCTTTCACTATGTTTACTTTTATTAATCAGTCAGTGTACAAAATTATTTCAAAGCAAAGTCATTTCTTAATATAATAACAGTAATAAAAATATCAATAGAACATTACTCTCATAAGCCTAGGACATACTTTGCCAATAGTATACACTTCATTAGTGGGAAATGTGAACACATAGAGGGATCGTTTATGAGAGCACAGGTCTAAGGACTACGTGTGGCCATGGAACTAGTGTGGAGAGGCAACTCATGCCTCTGATGGCTCAGAGCCACAAATGCCTTCAAATAATATCATCAAGCTGCTTTCTCTGTTCCGGTCTATAGGTGAGTCAGCCATTCTCTCTTCCTATATGGTATCCTGAAGTCTCTGTCTAATCTCCTCACTTCCTACCCTACATGGCATAGTATTGTCTAGGAGTCCTACCCCTCTTCTTATATGCCCAAACAATATGTTATAAAGTTTATTTCAAGGCATCTTTCTTACTTCTTCCATGACATGTTTTTTACTATTTGCCCTTAGTTCAAATTTTGCTACTTATAGCTCTGAGAAAAAGTAAATCACATGCCTCAACAAGATAGGACAAACGTACTTCCTCTGTGTGGAAGACTTCTTATATTAGTGTTTCATCAAAGAATCAAAAGATGAAGAAATTTTTGAGTTATAAGGCTTTTTAGAAATCATGTCATCCAAAATGTGGTTTGACAGATAAGGAAACTGACATGCGGAAACAAGAAATGTCTGTCCCCCATGTGACACAGCTGATTGATGGACAGAGCCAAAATAGGATGTCTTCTACTTTTTAGTATTAAGTTCTCTCTAACACACATAACTACTTTGTTCTTTCATTTAAACTCTTCTCCCATTTTCTTGTTTCATTATTTTGCAGGATTATTCTACTGAAAGGTTGAAGAAAACAAATGAGATCCTAAAAGGCATCAAGCTTTTGAAGCTGTATGCCTGGGAGCACATATTTTGCAAAAGTGTAGAGGAAACAAGAATGAAGGAATTGACCAGTCTCAAAACCTTTGCACTTTACACATCACTTTCCAGTAAGTTCATAAGATTAAGAGTTGGTGATTAGAGGTAATCTCTGTTTCCCTCATTTTATAGTTGAGGAAACTGAGTCCTAGGGTGATGAAGTGATTACTTAAGGTTACATAGGTATTAAGTAGCAAAGTCTGGAATTTAGTGTCAATCTGCTTGACTCAGGCCTCCATCTATCAGTCTGCCTGTTGTTGTTGGGATAGTGTTAAAGGTGACTAAAAATTGCTTGTGTCCTATTTGGTTTCAATTTGTGGTTCTGAAATTTTTGAAATTCATGTGAAAGAATAATAAGTTTAAAGTTCAGTGAGACATTTAATCCACTACTGAAAGACTTAATTTTTAATAAACTTTTTCTAATTAATTTTGTATTTTATATGTTATAACTTTTATTGGGAGAATCTCTATTAGTACACAATTCAAGGACATACTTTTAAAATCTTTTATAATTACAGTGATCCCAAATCAACTCTTTAGTATTTCCATGCATATTATTTTACTCTATAAATTATGCAAAAAAATTTTAAATACAAAATCTTTTTTTTTTACTTTTTCCCATCTAATCACGTTGCCTTTTTAAAAATTGTATTTCCAAATCAGAAGAAACTAACCCCGAACATTTTTCAGTTACTTTCCCTGTACCATAGGATACTGCAAGTTCAGAAAATGTCAACTAATCTGTTCATTTAAAACTCATTTAAACCAAACAAATATGCAACAAAATTATACCCTAGATAAAGAAACCCAGATCGATATCATTTAATATTAATGCTATTGTCATTTCAGCCAAGTACCAATCCAAGTCAAGAATGGTCTAGATCTCAAAGAATATTTCAGATCAGCCTGGTTGTTGCCTCGTGGGATTTTGTTGTGGTTATTCTTTGGTTAGATTGCTAAATATCACATAGAGATGATGATAAGATTTAGAGCTGGACAAGACTTTAGAAATCTCATGAATACTGCAAACAACCAGCTAAGTTGGAAGAGGCAGATATTTTTATTAATAGTAGCCACCTTGGTAAGTGGTTTCATCTGGCTATTTCTGGAATGTTAATGAAAAGATACAATTTTGTGCCTCAACTGATGACCTCCAGGATCAAATATAAAATCCTCTGTTTGGCATTTGGAGCCCTTCACAATCTGGCTCCTTCCTGTATTTTGGACTTATATTTCATTTTGGTTCACTATGTTATGAATCAGTGACACCGACCTCTTTGATGTTCTTCTCACATGACATTCCTTATTCCAACTTCGTGACTGTTCACTAGCTGTTCTCCAAGCCTGGAATGCTCTTCCTCCTCCTAGCTTCTGAGGCTTCTTTCAAGGCTAGGTTCAAGTCTCATCTACTGCAAGAGGGCTTCCTGGGTTCTTCCCTCTCTCCTCTCTCCCAGTCCTCCATGATTAGTACTTTCTCTCTAATACTTTTATTTATCTTTAATTTATCATGAATATAGATTTTTTACATAGTTGTTTGCATGTTGCATCCCTCATTAGAGTGTGAGCTCCTTGAGGACAGGAACTGTTTTTGCCTTTCATTAAATCCCCAATACTTAGCACAATCCCTGACATATCGTATGTACTTAATGATTATTAACTTTTCTTGATTTAACTTGAAGCAACCAGGGCTTGTCATAAGCAAAATTGTGAGGCAGATTTTCAGGACCTCTGCAAATCCCCAAGAAAGTATTAGTTATTCTTTTACTATATGTTCAGAACTGTGCTATGGACTATGGGGTGGCAGTATAGAAGAAGCTATGACAGTATCCCTTCCCTAAAAGGATTTATAGTCTTTGTAGATAAGATTAATGACAATGAAACAAGAATGATCATTAGAAGTAACACATTCTAAGAGTTCACAGAAGTTGGGTGAAGTACTCAGATGAAGAAGGGGTGAAGTGCTCATGGACGAGGTAAGGCTTGTACTAGTACTTTAAGAAAAGATAGTACACATGTATAAAAATATAGCAGCTCTTTTTGTGGTGGCAAAGGATTGGAAATTGAGGGGATGGCCATCAGCTGGGGAATGACTGAAAAAGTTGTGGTATATGAGTGTAATAGAATACTGTTTTGCTATAAGAAATTATGAGCAGAAGGACTGAAAAACCTGGAACTGATGCTGAGTGAAGTGAGCAGAACCGGGAGAACATTGTCCACAGTCACATTGTGTGAGGATTAATTTTGATAGACTTAGCTCTTCTTAAGAGTGCAAGGACCTAAGACAACCCCAAAAGACTCATGATGGAAAATACTATCCACATCTCTCCTCTCCCTCACCCCAAGACAGCATGCAAAATAATATCCACATCCAGAAAAAGAGCTATGGAGTCTGAATGCCAATTGAAGCATATTATTTGCTCTCTCTCTCTTTTTTCTTATTTCTTGTGGTCTCTCACATTGGTTCTAATTCTTCTTTAGAACATGACTAATGTGAAAATAGGTTCAATACAAATGTATATGTAGAACCTATATAACATTGCATGCTGTCTTGGGGTGAGGGAGAGGAGAGATGGGGAGAAAATCTGGAACTTAAAATATTATGGAAATGAATGTTTGAAACTAAAGATAAATAAATTTTTAAAAATATTTTTTCTAACAAATTAGGAAAAGAAACAGCTTTAGAGTATTGATCAAAACATTTAGTTAAGAATCAAGAAAAACTAGGGGGTGGCTAGGTGGCGCAGTGAATAGAGCACTGGCCCTGGAGTCAGGAGGACCTGAGTTCAAATGTGGCCTCAGACACTTGACACAATTACTAGCTGTGTGACTTTGGGCAAGTCAGCCCTAATTGCCCTCCAAAAAAAGGCAAAAAAAACCCCAATAAAAACTAATTACATGATCATATGATATATTTTTCAAATTGTTATATCATTTTATATATTTTTCTGTGTTTCATATTCTATATAAATCATTTTCTGTATTTCTAGATATTTTCTATATTTCAGTCAATTTATATTAGTTGAACTACATGTCAAAATTCAGTAAAATGATCTCCAAGAAACTGAGTTATCTTGTTGTGTTGGAATTCTGAATCCTTTTTATATTTACTATTGCTTAAAATAAATGGACCACTTGTTTAAAAAAAAAAGAAATAATAGCATGTAGAAAAGCAGAAATGAAAGGGCAGACTATTCACAATGACAGATTACAGTGAGTGGAAAGGAGAGGCCACTCAAATTTAGGAAAGTTCCAGAAGTAGGACATTGTTATGGGAAAAACTCTAACTGGAGGAGACTTATCTGACTAGAGGATATTAGGGAGTAGTGGGAAAGAAAATTGGTTGACGTGGAGTAAATTATGGACACATGAAGAGTTTAGATTTGTTGCATTGGGTAATAAGGAAATAAATAATATAATTTCTTTTTAATAGAGACTTTAAAATAGAGACTCTTCAGAAAACACAGTGCCTTACCTTAGAAGGAAAGAATCTAAAGGTAGGAAACCTAGGCACTGAAAAACCAGTAGGCAGATATTTTAAGGCAGGTGGAACTTTCAGTGACTCCCAAATTATATCTCGTATGTACTCAATCATCTATGAGTAAACTGATTCTCTAGGGGACTGCCCTCATGTATTATGATTTGAGCAGAGCCAAAGAGCACTTTTCTAAAATATCTTCCCACTGTTCCCTCCCATGACACCAGCTTCTGCCTCCTACCTAATTGGAAATACCTACTATTTGCATGATTCACTCCTTTGGGTCAGGCTGAAATATGTAATTTGGAGAAGAAAAGAGGTAGCATGGCTACCTCTGAATATGTTAGCTCAGTAGAACTGTGTCTTTAAGGAAAGAACGATGAATCTGGTGGCAAAAAACCTTGGTTTGAATCATAACTCTACTGTTTATTAGAGTGTGACCTTAGGCAAGTTCTCTGGGGCCCTTCCCTGTTTGCTTCTTTGTAAAATAATGATAGTAATAATTTCACTGCCTATCTTACAGCATTACTGCAAGGAACATAGATTGGTGGTGTTTGGTTGTTCAGTTGTCTCACTTTTCATGACCCCATATGGGGTTTTCTTTGTAAAGATGCTGGAGTGGCTTGCCATTTGCTTTCTCCAGTGGATTAAGGCAAATGGAAGTTGAATGGCTTGCCCAGGGTCAACAGCTAGTTGACTGAGGCCACATTTGAACTCAGGTCTTCCAGGCCCAGTGCTGGATTCACTGAGCCATCTAACTGCCTCCAAGGAATGTGTCCTATAAACTTTAAAGTCCAATAAAAGAAAAAAGTTATCAGACTAGTGAATAACAATTTACATTTATGTAGTGTGTTGAAGTTTATATAAAACATTATATGTATTTGATTCTTGGGAAAATCCCAAGAACTAAATACCATAGATAGCATTATTATTCCCATTTTACAGATGAAGAAATTGAGACTTGGAATGAAGAAATTACTTACCCATGTTCATATAACTAGAAAAGACAAGATAGAAACTCAGGGTTTTTTTTAACTTTAAGTCCAGCATTCTTTCCACTATGGCATCCTGCTTATTACCCTTTGAAAGCAGAGCAGGATATTGGGTGAATAAGTTTTTAGGGCAGGGAATGGGTTCGTGTTGAAAGAAGATAAAAGATGACGTGCAGGAAGTGTCTCAGGGTTGGTTTATGGACAGCAGAGTAAAAGGAGGGCACTGAAGAGCTAGAGTAAGGTATCCAGATAAACTTTATCTACTTGACTGTTTTGAATAGAGCTGCCCCCGTGAACTCCAATCTGATCTGAGTGCCAGTCCGTGCCAGTCTATTTCTAGACTTCCTGGGAGATACAAACATATATACATGCATACACATATATGTATGTATATATATATATACAAACACATTTATATATGTATATGCACACACATTTATATCTGCATATATATTTAGTTATTAGGAACTAAATATTCCTTTAGATGGTTTCACTTTATTCTTAGAGAAAGCATAGGAAAGTGATGCAATCTCAAGCTTTGAGGTTAGATGTAGGAGAGAGTGTTACAGGGAAACTAAAAAACTCCTTTCCCTTCCTTGCTCAGGGAATGCCCATCCCATGCATAAAGGAGAGTCAAATATGGAAGATGCAAGATTTTTTTTCATATTGTTTTTCTTCTAAATTTTGAATGGTGTTCTGGCTACACCAATATCCCCCAAACTGAACAACCAATTGTTCCTCTATGTCTGAGTTCCTTACTGATAGTTGGAGACTCCTATTAGATTGTTCTCTTTTCTTAGCTGGAGGAGCTTGCCTACATTCCTGGTGGCTGAGATGATATCTGGGAGAAAGGGCAAAGTTCTCTTGCCTTATTCCATAAAAGAATGTCCAACTCTCCATTGCCAGGCAGCCTTGTGCAGAGTTTACATATACAGTACTTCATTACCCAAGGGTTGATTCCAGTTATTTAAAAGAAAGGCAAAGCTATACCTTTACAAATTTGAGATAACTTAAGGTTGTTCTAATAGGAGGAATTTTAATTTGAGCTTGAAAGAATAGGAAATAAATGATAGGAATGAATTAAAGGAAAAGGAAATATTAAGCATAGGGTAGAAGGAGCCATGATAATGCTCAAAAAATAAAAGAGTTGAAGTTGTCTTGGCCCTTGTAATGTTAATAGGATTTAAGATCTTTCCCACCCATTAATAGTCTGCGTGTGGAGCCCATTAAGGGAAGCTGGCTTAGGGTAGGCTTGCTTGTAGGAAGGTTTTCACACCTTTTGCTAATTTCTAATTAGTCACTGAATCAACTGAGGGTTATGATGCCTTCTGACTCTGAGAAGTGTGTATATATACTCTGAGTTGGTATTTTGTTTTGGGGGCTTGCTTATGAAAAGGATCTTATGATTCCCTGGTGGAAATTAGATTCAGAGCTCCCCAACTGCTCAGATGTAAAGGCTCCCTCGATCCAGGGAGGTATGTAAAGTGTATAGTTGATTCAGGCAGTCAGAGCCCAGTCTTTATTCCTCTGCTTGTATTTTCTCTGAAGTTCGGGGTACTTACTTTTCCTCTGAACTAGTAAATGTAACTGAAAAAGATTGTTGACCCCTTAAACATCTATCTTTCCTAGTAAAGCAGATCTAAGAACCTATGCTAGCAGCCATCCTGGATGTGCCAGTATGGTTTCCACTACAACCCCTGCTTAAAATATGTCTCCATGCTCAGAGGTTTAATTTGACATTGCTGTCAGATTTTATATTTCTACTAGTCTTAGTTTGGGTTAAGTGAATACTGATTCCCTTCTGGAATTGAACACTTATTTTTTTGACTCTGCAATCTAGGATATCAGAAAAGGTTGTTCGTTAACAATTATAAACATTATAAATTAGCAGTTATAAATGAGGTATGATGAAGATAGCAGGATGGTGACATAGAGAATGTAGTCTAGCAACTTAAATTCTAGTTCCAGATCTTTGACCAATTGTGACCTTTCTTTCTAAAACTGCAATTTTTATTTGTGGGAAAATCATGTTGCATTGTTATCTTAGGTGTTTTAAAAATATGACTTCCAAAAAATATAACTGGAGTTGATATCTTAGTAATTGAGGGCAAAATGTGAAATCTACTTTTTCTACTTTTAACTTCAGATAATGTATTTATCATAGGCAAAAAGAATAAGCCACCACATGAACAATTTTCTAAGCTACTGGAAGTATTGTATGTATAACTCTTTTCATTATGTGAAAAGTCACTCAATAAAAGGAAAAAAAA
Organism: Petaurus breviceps papuanus; assembly: GCF_028583685.1. NCBI lineage: Eukaryota > Metazoa > Chordata > Mammalia > Diprotodontia > Petauridae > Petaurus > Petaurus breviceps. The sequence goes on along the minus strand of NW_027186523.1, from coordinate 401,321 downwards.
AACAAAAAACAATTATGGCATTGTGGGGGAGTTACTAGAAGTGATGTGAAAGCCTTGTCCTTAATTTGTATGACAGATAATATTCTTGTTAAGTTCTTCATTTTGGTTATTTCAGCTAACCAAATGGCACTTCCTTTCTATGGGAACAGAAAAGAGTACAGGCTATGTAATATTATGTATAATATAACATATCCTTCTTAAAGATGTATAGTTGTTTAGTTCACCATCCTTTTATATTTTACTGACAAGATTGTTTCCTGAACTCTGTTATTTACAATGTTTAAAATGTTATTCTGTTAAGATATAATTTTGTAATCAGAGGAGAATATTTTCCTATTGGGGTACCATGCTTGGATGACAGTGGCTAGGAAGTACCAGTTGGGGAAAGTTTATGCAATGTTATTTAACTTTGTCCTTTGTGTCTCTTGGGACACTTAAAAGTAATAATAGATGATTAATTAAACTTAAGAAAATACTTTAACAGCTCAAAGATTCTGATATATACATTTTTCCTTCCACAGTTTTTATGAATGCAGCAATCCCCATAGCAGCTGTTCTTGCAGTAAGCAAACTTTTATTTTCCTTATAGGAATAAATAAAAAACAAATGTTAGTGTTTGTAGAAATGAATTAACAAGAAACATGTAGTTGGTGATGTGCTGGTACCCACCCTCTTTCTCTTCTTGCTTCAGAAGCTATACTTTATCAGCTCTGGAACCATCTGATTATTAATATAATTTTTATTGTCATATATTTAAAATTAAAAGTAAAAGTGAATACCTTGTTATTTATAGAAATGGAAATGGGTCTACTATATTTTGTATGTTGGCATTCTCTAAGATGGGACCATACTTAAGAATACTCTTTTTTCCTCAGGAAAGCTTAATATTGATTACACTATTGATAATAAATTCAATTCATAAACATTTTGTTCAAGTGAGATGAACTTGGGTGAATTTGTCTTGCTTTTTTTTCTACTTTTAGCATTATTGGTTAATAAATGGATAAGTTCAGGTCCTTCTGACATATGAAATCAATATAATTTTTTTGGTGAGACTTTTGGGGGGCAATTCCTAATGGAATCTTTATTTGTAATTCTATAGACCTTTGTGACTCATGCTTATACAAGTAAGAAACTGTTAAAACCAGCAGAGGCCTTCGCTTCCTTGTCACTCTTTCACATCCTGGTTACACCTCTCTTCCTGCTCTCCACAGTGGTCAGATTTGCAGTCAAAGCCATTATCAGGTATGCCTTCTCTTGAAGAGTTCTACATTGTGTAGAAACATTGTATGAGCCTCACTATTTGAAAACTATTCTCTCAACTTATGGTCTCTGAAGTAGCATTCTTTGAATACAGAGTAGTATTTAAACACGATAGTATGTATAGGCACTATCTCTATTTTGCATATTTTGGGTTAATTCTTGTGTTTTCATCAGTTTTCTAGCTGTACATGTCTCAAAGATATATAATTCCTCCTTATCTTTTTTCCCACTTTTATCTACTCTTACAATCTATTAGCATTTATGAATTACCACTGCCAAAGTAATTTAAAAATAATATTATGAATCTTTGTATAAGAGTTTTATGCAACTAGTTGTGCATTTGGGAGGGTATATCCAGAATGCATCAGGGATCTCTATTCCAAGCACAGTAGAATGAGCAGATGAGAAAAATTTGTTGTAATGGCCAGGAAGGCAGCTAAAGCAGGTACAATGGAATGCTTAGAACCTGGAAAGAAATCAAGGATACCAAGGTCATCCACTGCATTCTGGGGCCACCACCAGTCATCTTGATTTTTGTCTTGACGCTAGACTTCGATAACTCAGGAAGAGAGAGTGAGGGTGATGACTGTGCAACTCTGCCTCACTTGAATGCAATTCGTGAGAGTCAAGACATTACCCTATGATGTCTTTGTTCCTTTTTGAAAATGAAAGATGAACAACAATCATCAATGAAGGAAAGTGAGAATGTTCTGGCAGCTTTTTGATCAACCAAGGAGTAAAAGAGTCTCTGCTCTGAAGAAGTTAACATTCTCCTAGCAAGTTCACAGATAAATCAACATAAGATATGGGCAAAAATGCATAGTAATTTTTTGGAGGAGAACTTTGATAATCAGGAAAAGCTTTTTGAAGGAGAGAACACTTGAGCTGAGCCTCAAAGGGATCGAGGAATTCCAAGAGGCAGAGGTGAAGACAGCATCCTAGGCATAGGAAGTAACCTGTGAAAAGGAACGATTCACTTAGCTAGTAAGTGTCTGAATCTGAATTTGAACTCAGATCTTCCTGACTCTAGCCCTACTGTGCCACCTAACTGCCCTTTCACTCTATCTTCTGAAAAATTATGTAGATCACTCACTGATTTTCACAGCAACACTTGTAAATCAGACCTTATTCTAGAAGGAAACCTATTTCAAACAATGAAATTAATAAATCATAGAGCATCTCTTATTTTTGGTCTCTATTTTCATTTTCTTCATTAGCATTGGTTCCTTTCATGGTTATTTTTAAAATTCAAAATATTATCCTGTTCAGCCACAGAGGTAGAAAAAAATGATAACATAAAAGGCATAACTACTGAAATCAGCAGTATTACAAATATTAAGAGGATAGGGTAACACTTAGAGAATTTTTAATCCCTTTTTATACTTGGAAATTTCTAAATCTTCTGCAAATAATTCTAATTTAGCAGGTACTGAGATATGGTAACATTCCTTCAAGAATGATATGCTGTGCTTCATTTTCCCATTCCTACAGCGGAGTGAAAAGGCACTTGCCAATTTGATAAAGATCAGTCTGTTTGAAAGGCTGTGCTCCAGACACCTCATATCTTCCACAGAATAAGATTTCTGCTTATGTTGGTTCATAGTTTTGATAGAGATGGCAGGCCAACCCAACTCTCACTTTGTGTTCGTTCTGGGAACCCAAACTAGAGACTCCCTAATAATTGTTTCTTTTTGCCAAATTGGCCAGAATCAGTCTGCATTTTCAGTTGTGCTTAGGGGACCCGTGATCAGTCTTTGATGCCAGTTGGCCTATCATAATTTGGACAGTATCATTATAATGAAAGAAACTAGTCAGCTGATTTCAGAGTGTCCCTTATAGGATTAGAGAAATAGCAATACTTGACTTTAAAAAACTTGTTTGACTAACTTATACTAATGACCCCTTTACAAAGTATTCAAGATTTGGAGGATATTGCGTGATAGTTTGGTTAAATCCACTATTACGAGGAAATTTTATGTAGCAGTGGGGATTGGGGGGAAGTTCTTCATAAAAAGATCATTCGAGCAATGAAAGTTCTCCTCATTGTGCTCTATGACTGTGACTACAGTATGAAATTCAGTAATTAACTGAGTTATGTCATAATTCAAACTATATCCCTGACTTTATGCATCCCATGCACTTTGAACTTTCTGAATATTTTAGTGCAAAATGGACTTGTCCACAAAGTTGAGATGAGGCAGAGTGCCCTCCATTACATAAACCCTGAAGCAGACTCAACAGTGCTTTCAGGACTGGGTCCTCATTGACCAGTCTCCTGTTACATTTATAAATAATCCTGAATTAGATTTCTTTTATTTCATCATGAAACATGCTGAAGATATTCAGAGATATTTAATCTGTTACTTAGCATCATGAAGCACACTGAATATATTCAAAGATATTTAATTGCGAATAGATTTTATAGCTGGCCATTTAATCATGTTCAGCAAAAGGCATCTGGATCCTGAGGAGTCACATACCCTGGTATGGTATGCACTTGCCCTTCTAGCAGAAATGCTGAGTAAATACTCTGCTCTCTGGTTTCTAGAGTCAGTGACTTTCTTTCCTTCAACTCTGTCTCTTTTCATGGGGTAGTGCCCATTTATTGTCAGGGTTTTTTTCTGGATTTGTGAATCTACACAGCCAGAAATAAGCTCTGAAATTCTTCATACTGGGAAGCCCATTTTCTTTCTGATCTTACTCTATTTCTGTGAGAGTAAATTATGAATACACAGTAGTAGACAAACATATTTATTGTATGTAGTATTTATTTAGCATAGAATTGATGGATAGATATAGATCATAAAGAGGAAACAATGAAAAACGAAATAATAAAATATCTACCAAATGACTGTGAACCTAGCTGTCTTTTAAACCCAGGAGATCCTTCTAGACATAAGATCAGTTGAACCCAGAACATTGGAGATGTACAGTTTTAATTCTTCCTTAAGGAAGCAAAGGAGTATAAACAAGATCTTTCTGCAGGAATGAGTTTTATTCATTCTTTCTATAAACCAGCCAAAAATTCAGAAACAGATACAGAACCTCTGGCCTCTGGGTCTTTTAATTTGAGACCAACAGCATGGGAACCGTGGGAACTAGACTTGGGATCCAGGTAGGCCCAGAGAAGATAGTTGTTCTCGTTCAGGAATGTCCTGTTGCTTGTGAGAAACATTAAGTTCCTCTGAATGCATTAGTTCATTTCCAGTGAGGCAGGGTAGGGGGACCTAGTTTATAGCCTGACCTATATAGCAGAAGCCATACCTCCCTTGGATCCTCACATCCATCCTTCTCTGACCTTAAGCACAGTACCTCCTTACCACAGTTATCTCATGTACAACCTCTCCTCTCTTGTTTCCAGCCCAAGTCCACTGCCATTGTCTCTGGAAAAATGCAACTGTACAGTGAGGGACATTTCAGTTACTGGTTTCCAAAAAAGGGATAAGACCCCTGAATTTGGGGAAAAATTACTTTTCATTGCCTTGCTCTCATGTACCTCCTAAAGGAATGTATGCTTCGCTCTTCTGTGGCTTTTGCCATTAATCAATACCGCTGTCTATGATAGAATATTTATATTTCAGCCAGTTCTCTTTATATCAGTCAAAATAATACTTAGTATTTATATAGTGCTTTAAGATTCATAAAGTATTTTACAATGAATTATCTTAGTGAATTGTATCTCATAACAAGCTGAAGAGGTAACTGCTGCTATTATCTCCATTTTGCAGTTGAGGAAACTGTAAGTGATCTGCCTAGGGTCATGCAGGTCAAATTTGAATTCAGGTCTTCCCAACCCTAGGCCCAACACAATGTCCACTGCAGCAGCTAGCTGCCTGTTATGTGTCCGGGTATTGTGTTAGCTAAGAGCTGGACATTACAGTGAGATTGAGGCTGAAATTCTTTCGCCTTGAGTGGTATAGAAAATGACATATATATACATATATGTTTATATATATATATACGCACATATGTGTATAGCTTATATATATACATATATTTTTTCTGTGATTGATCTGTATAACTCCTTCACTTTATATAAAAAGTTTTATTTATTTATGACATCACAGTCATTTCTAGAAATATTCTTCTCTCCCCCTTTCTCTCCTAGCTTTCTGAAGAATGGAAACCTCTTTGGCCACAAAGAAAGACCAGTTAAGCATAATTACTGTGTCTTAACATTTGACGCACATCACAATGACAGTGTATATAGTATTCTGCCTTAGTAGTCTCTTATCTGTTTGTCAAAAAGGGGGTAACTATCTCATTTGTCACGTTCTGTTTAATTTACAAGAATAGATATTTTAGTTATTTGATAAGGCAGCTAGGTGGCCTAGGGGAAAGAGCCCTGAGACTGGAGTCAGAAAGATCTCAGTTCAAATCTATTTATAGAAACCTACTAGCTGTGTGACCCTAGGCAAGTCACTTAACATTTGTTTGTCTCAGTTTCCTGAGGCACCTACTTCACAGGGTTGTTGTGAGGATCAAATGAGATGATATTTGTAAAACACTTAGTACAGTGCCTGGTACATAGAGGAGGTGCTATATAATTTTTTATTTCTTTCCCCTTGCGTAGATATTCTAACTGACAGGTTGAAAAATAAGCTATTGTAAGCCAGCTAGGGGAGGTTTTCTGTACATTTGCATGAGAAGGAATATCTTCTTCTATATATGGATAGTGGGGGATGTGGTAGAGAATCTGTTAGTCAATAGTCAGAAAGCATTTTTAACTGCCTACTATGTGCCAGACACTGTGCCAAGCATCGGGGATACAGAGAAAGGCAAAAACGGATTCTCTGCTCTCAAGGACCTTTCATTCTAATGAGGAGACAGCATGTGGATGACTATGTATGTACAGCTCATATAAACCACTTAAATGGGAGGTAATCAGAGGGAAGGCATTAGTAGCAGGCATTGGGGGGACACTCGCAGAAGGTAGAATTTGAGGTGAGGCTTGAAAGAGGCCCGAGAAAACAGGAGGTGGAAGTGAGGAGGGAAAACATTCCAGGCATGAGAAACATCCAGTAAAAAAAGAATTTAAAAGTTGGTAGGTGGAGTGTCATGTGGGAGAACAGCAGAAAGAAAGGTGTAAGAAGACTAGGCCATGAAAGGTTTTAAAAGGCAAACAGAAAGTTTTATGTTTTTCCTGAAGTTAGTAGGAAGACATTGGAGTTTATTGTGTAGGAAGGTGACCCGGTCAGAGTTGCACTTGGGCAGTTGAGTGGTGGATGGACTGGAGAGACTTGAGGAATGACAACTGACCCAAAGCCTATTGCAGTAGTCTAGGCTTGAGGTAGTGAGGACTGCACTAAATGTTGATAGCATGAGTGGAGAGGAGGGGCCATGTATGAAAGATGTCATGAAGATAGAAACAAGCAGATGCAGTGACAGATTGGAGAGGTGGGGTATGTGGAAGTGAGTTGAGAATGACATTGAGGTTGCCAACATGGGAGATTGGGAAGATGATGGTGCCCTTGATAGTACTAAAGAAGCTGGAAAGAAGGGTTGACTGGGGGAAAAGATACCGAGTTTTGTTTATGACAGCGAGTTTGAGATGTCTAAGAGGCAATTGGAGATGTCAGACATGAGTTCAGGAGAGAGGTTATAATTGGATAAATAGATCAGAGAGTCATATGTATAGAGATGATACTTGAACCTTGGGAGTTGATGGAATCTCCAAGTGGAATAGTGTAGAGGGAAAGAAGAGGGTTTAGGACTGAGCTTTAGGGGACATCTATTTTTAGAGACTGTTTCCTGGAGGAAGATGCAGCAAAGGGGACTAAGATGAATTGTTCAGATGTGTGGGAAGAGAACCAGGAGAGAGCAACATCGTGAAAACCCAGAGAAGAAAGAGTATTCAGAATATCATGACTGACATTGTTAAAGTTACAAAGAGATCAAAAAGGTTGAGTACCAAGAGAAACATTAGATTTTGCAATAAAGAGATCACTGATAACTTTGGAGGGAGCATTTTCAGTTGAATGATGACATTAGAAATTCAACTGCACAGGGATTAGAAGATAGTGAGAAGAGAAGAGGTGGAGGCCTTGCTTGTAGAGGACTATCTCAAAAAGTTTAGCCACAAAAGGAAGAGAGATATAGCATGATAGCTAGCAGAGATGGTATGATCAAATGAGGACTTTTTCCAGGATAGGGAAGGCATAGGTGTGTTTGTAGGTAACAGAGAAGGAGCCAGAAGATACAGAGAGACTTGAAGATTAGTGAGAAAATGGGAGGTATAGATGGGGCAATCTTGCATATTTGCCTTGGAAAGAGACAAAGGTGAAGGAAGAGATAGTGAAGTAAGTCATCTTAGTGATATGAAATGAGGAGGAAGAGAGAAGTTGGAGCTCTTGGTAAATGACCTCAGTTTTTTTTTGTCTTGAAAAAGAACTAAAATATTTGAAATAGTTGTGTAATGGGATAGTAAATCGATTAGGAAGGTGTAAAAGACAGCCTTGATGAGTGAGGGCTGAGTTCACATCATGTAACATAAATTTATAGTGCACCCAGTTGGCATGCTTTTGTGTCTTTTTTCAGCATCATGCAGCTGAGACTTAAGGATGGTAGGAGTAATCCAAGGTTGAGGTTGGGCAAAGGAGCAAAAGACTGCATTCTGTAGGATAGTGGAGAGTTGAACTCATTTATCAAGGGGTCAGGGTAGGGGGAGGAGAAGAGTATAGCTAGATGAGCAGTTGTGGCTTGGGAGGGAACTGAAAGGTTGACAGATTGAAGGTGACTGAGGATGGAAATCAGGGTTAGGAGTTGTAAGACGGCGAAAGATGATAAAAGATAATGATCAGATGAAAGAATTTTGGAATTCACAAACAGGAAAGTAGAACACTTGTACATAATGGCAGAATCAAAAGTATGACCATCTCTGTGTGTAACTGAGTTGGTATGAAGGAATAGTAAATGAGAATTAAGCGAATTGTTCATATCTTTTGATCACTTATCAATTGGGGAATGACTTGTGTTCTCATAGAATTTACAGAGCTCTTTATGTATTTTGAGATATGAGACCTTTATCTGAGAAACTGTCTATGAAAAATTTCCCCAATTTTCTGCTTTCCTTCTAATCTTGACTACATTTGCTTTATTTGTACAAAAGCCTTAAATTTAATGTAATCAGAATTTTCCAACTTACACCTTATTCTGCTCTGTCTCTTGTTTATTTACTAATTGTTTGCCTGTTTGTAAGACTGGTTAGTAATATGTTCCATATTCTTCAAATCTTTTTGTAATATCTCTCTTTATATTTAGGTCATGTATCCATTTTGACCTTATTTTGGCAGATGGTATAAGATATTGGTCTGTGCCCAGTTTCTGCCATACTACTTTCCAGTTTTCCTAACTGGAAAAGATAAGTAAGAGATACCCCATTTAACATAGTTCTAGAGGGTACAAAATACCTGGGAGTATATCTGCCAAAACAAACCCAGGAACCATGTAAACAAAATTATTTTAAAAATCTTTTCATAGATTTAAATAATTGGAGAAATATTAATTGTTCATGGGTAAGCAGGGCCAGTATAATAATAGCATTTTTTCCTAAACTGATTAATATATTAAATGCCATCCCAATTAAATTGCCAAAAACTGGTATACTTGAAATAGAAAAATAATAATAAAATTCATTTGGAAAAACAAAAAGCCAAGAATATCAAATAACTAATGGGAAAAATGTAAAGGAAAGAGGTTTAGCACTACCAGATCTTAAACTATATTATAAGGAAGTAATTACTAAAACTATCTGGTACTAGGTAAGAAATTTAAAGGTAGATCAGAAGAACAGAATAGACATACAATGTACAGCAGCAAATTGAATGAATTTAGTATTCTTGTATTTGACAAGTTTAAAAACTTTAGTTTTTGGTATAAGAATTAATTATTTGGTAAAAATTGTTGAGAATTAAATAGACTGAAGAACTACCAAGTTAGATGTTTGAAAAAGTATAAATATGTACAGTGAAGTCCCCTAATATGATGGCAGGATTTGGGGTGAAAAGAAAGACTATGGGGAAGGAAAGGGAGCAGTGTGGGGTCGGTAGGTAACAATGACTGGAATGCAATAAACTTGGATTGAATAAACATCAAAGGATGAGAGTTTACTGAAGGAGGCAATGGAGGGCATGTCTAGAAGTGCAAAATAAAACAATTATGGCTAGCATTTCATACCGTATAATGCTTTGCAAAGTGCTTTATATATGTTGTCTCATTCAGTCTTTAACAACAACCCTGTTAAGTCGGTGCTATTATTTCCCCTATTTTATAGATGAGGAAAATGAAGCTGAGAAATATTAAGTGACTTTCCCAGTGTCATACAGTTCATAGAAGTCTGAGGCAGGATTCAAACTCAGGTCTTCCTGACTCCCAGTTAGTTGAGAACTCTGTTTACTATATTACTTACCCATGTAAGGTGACTAAATTGACTTCCCCTGACCATGAGTTAGAGAGTCTGAGTCTGAGTAGAGGTGCAGCCAGTACTGGAAAGAGTAGCCAGGGATATTGTGTTATCGGGAGGGACTGAGGCCTTAATGAGAGCCAGAAGATGGAGGGAGGTGAAAGGAAAAATCTTAAGATGAAGAAAGGCAAGTGTGTCTGCTTCTAAGTAGGTGGTCACACATGACCCTAGGAATTCTGCAGAAGTGAATCCCTAAGGATGCTTCTTTCTACTTCTTTTGACAGTTCTCAAATGTCAGCCATATCCATATCCATGCCAAGTGTAAATGAGTTACAGAAGAGAACATTAAAAAGGGTAGAGGAAGTGAAACTCTCTTTTATGTGAGAGATGAACAGGCAAAGACCCATCTTTTTGTTTCAGTAATCCACAGATTACAGTGAGATTTTCTAGACATTTGCAAAGTGGACCTGAGAATTGAAATGAACTGGCTTTGCTTAAAATATCAAAGTACGACTCAACTGTATGTCTGTATGTAATGACATAGTCTGAGCCTGGAGGATGGGAGGGCAGGAAGCCTTTCATTTTTATTTTAAAGGACTGCATGTATAAACTGCTCTTTAAGATCAACTCCAGTTAGCACATTACAAGAACACAATTATGTATAAAACTGATAGAAGTGGAGCAGCAATGAGTAGCATTTGTTGAAAATAAAATAACAAAATGTCATGTTGATTATGCTCCATCAAATAACAAGCACTTATTAAACACCTTCTCTCTGTAGGCACTCTCCTAGCCACTAGGGTTGCAGAAACAAAAATGAAACATTTCCTACTCTCAAAAAAGCTCATATATTCTATTGGGGGGAAAACATGTATTTACATATTACTATGTCTTGAAAATTTGCAACATAGACCTTTCATGACCAAGCAAATGCCCTTCATAAATAACACCTGGCTTCCATTTTATTTATTTATTTATTTATCCATTTATTTATTTATTGCTTTTTGGAGGGCAATTTGGGGTTAAGTGACTTGCCCAAGGTCATATGACTAGTTTTTATGTTAAGTGTCTGAGGCCAGATTTTAACTCAGGTCCTCCTGACTCCAGGGCTGGTGTTCTATTCACGGCACCACCTAGCTGCCCCTGTGGCTTCCATTTTCATAGAGATAAATTGTGCATTTTTTTAAAGGCAGACTGCCACAATAGATTTCATGTATTTTAATGTTGCTATGGAGAGACACAATTTCCAATGCAAAGAGGATCACATTTTATGAATCATAGTAAACATCTTATATTGAACAGACCTTTAGTTTGTTGGGAAAACAAACCACAGAGGCTTATCAAAGATGATTTAGCCTGGTCCATAAATACACGGATATTTAAAAATATCTCAATATGTTTATCTATCTAAGAAAAGCTGTAGTTTTATTGTATTTACATACAAAGCATGTTTATGTCCGCTTTCATATCTCCATCATAATAAAGTGAATCCACATTTTTGCCTTACCAAACTCTTACAAGAAAACAATTGCCAAATTATATCATTCTTGTTGTTTTCTTCTTTCTCCCTCCCCACCAGATTCTATTTTCTTGATTTGATAACTAATCAAACCAATATGCCCTCAGGGAGATAATCATAGATGAGATTTTAATTGGAAGAAGTGAAATTTTATATACTAGGATCTTCAGAAATATTAGGATAATACCATATGGTTTGCTTGCATAGTGTTTTGGAGATGGGGGCTTACTCTTTAATTCAGCTCCATTTATTTTGTAGCAATTAGTCAATCAGCTGCCACTTGTCAAGCACTTGCCATGCAACAGGCATTATGCAAGGGCTGGTAATAAAGAGAGAAAAATGAAACAGGCTTTGCCCTCAAGGAGCTCCCATTCTAATGGAAGAGACAACATGCATCGACATGGGTGTATGTCAGATGCATCCAGGGCAGATTTAAGGGTCCCTGGGCAGAGTGATGCACTAACTGCTGGAAAGACCTTGTATAGAAGCTGACATGAGATGAATTTTGAAGGAAACCAGTGACTCCAACAAGTAGAGGGGAGGATGAAGCATATTACAGGTATGAGAGACGAAAGGCACAACAGAGGAAGGAGAAGAATCCTGCATGAGGAACAGCAAGATGGTTAGGTTGGCTAGACTGTACAGTGTGTGAAGGATGAAATAGTAAGGAAGGAAAGTTAGAAGAGGGAATGGTTGTTAAGAGCATCAGATACCAGAGAAGTTTACATTTGATCCATAGGGAACCACTACACTTTAATGATTGTATGTGCGTGTGTATATGTGTGTGTGTGTGTGTGCATGACAGATGGTCAGAATTGTGATATAGGAGAATCACTTTGGTTACTGTGTGGAGGGATGGCTTGGAGTAGGAAAAGACCAGAGGCAGAAAGGCCACTTGAAAGGTTATAGAGATAGTCCAGGTGAAAGGTGAGGAGAAGCTGAAATAAGGTGGTTGCCATATAAGTGGAGAGAAGGGGATCATATGAGGGAAATGTGAAATATTTGGCAATTGATTGGATATGTGGGGTAAGTGCAAGTGAAGAGTTGAGATTGATGCTAGGGTTAGGACCCTGGGTGACTGGAAAGGTGGTGGTGGTGGTACCTTTGAGGAAATTGGGAAGGTTGGAAGAGGAGTAGGTTAGGGGGAAAATATATAATTAATTCTGACCTGGACACACTGAATTTGAGATGTCTCTGGGACATTGAATTGGAAATGCCAAGTAGGAAGTTGATGGTGAGAGGCTAGGCCTGAGTAAATAGATCTGAGAGTCATGTGCATTCAATTTAGTCTAATTCAACCAACATTCATTCATTATATGCTGTGTGCAAAACACTGTGCTTAGAAGTTCTTATGGAGTACAGAATATTTAGCTAAGATGCAACTACTGGCTTTACAACTCTTAAGAGTAGAGATGAGAAAAGAGGATTATTCATCTTAGTATGTATAATATGTACTTTTAAATGTGAAAGATTTACATATTGAAGAATGATGATGATGATGATAAATTAAGGAAGTGGGCTAGTTTTTTTCTGGCATTTCCTAATGAAGGACACAAAAAAGAAGAGATACCTTCCTAGAGGAGAAGGGTTCAGTCAGAAGGGATCACTGGGACTGATCCAGAAGATAGGCTCTTCTCACTAATCCTCCTTTATAGGGGCCCATTCATTAGTCATACTACTAGTGCCAGGCCTTGAGAAGATTGTCTTCTCTCCTAAACTCAATCTATTCATAGTATGATGAGTAGTTAGAAGACATTTCAGAGTTCTGTGTATTCATTTTGTGCACTTCTATGTTGGTTGCAAATAGGGTGGTCAAAGCCACGTGAGGCCAGGCAGGGTCGAGTTGGAAGCAGTTTTAGAAGAACTCCAGTTTACTAGGCTCCGAAAATTTGTTTTATCTATCCCTAATTCTACCTCCTCAAATCTAGAATATAATTATAAGCCAGTTATAATGAATGGCAGAATCAGTGAAATTTAAAGGAACTCTCAGAGAAAAAATGAATTTGGAGAGGTAAACAAATGAGAGTGGAGGGGGCTTGATACTCAAAGGATTCAACTTTAACCATATGATCATAGATTTTGGTCTGGAAGGGCCTTTAGGAATTATCTTGTCCAACTGTTTAATATTCCAAATGAGAAAATGGAGTGTGTATCAGAGAAGAGAAATGACTTGTCCATGGTCATATAGCTACTAAGGCACAGAGATGGGACTGCGAGGCATGAGTGTATTGATGCATGTTTTTTCACTTTAATTTTTTTTTCTTTTGGCAGTGTTCAGAAACTGAATGAATTTCTCTTAAGTGATGAGATTGGTGATGACAGCTGGCGAAACGGTGAAGGTTCTGTAACTTTTGAGTCCTGTAAGAAACACACAGGAGTAGTAAGTTCTGTTCACCAAATGGGCTATTGCTGCATTGCATTTTAAAGGGGAGAATGTTAAAAAGAGCATCATCAATGTGGTATGAAATCTGTATGTTTTTAGTTTGGGAGTGACTTTTTTTACCCAGAAGTAAAGACAGTTGCCATTGGATTTAAAAACTCGATTACATAAAACTAAATAAAAGCAAAAACCAAACCAAAAAATAACAGCTATATCTCTGTGTATAGCAACAGTGCTTTTACATTGATATATATCTTTCTGTTTATTATTCTGTGCAGTCTTATGCAATTTTCATCAATACCACATGAGAAAGATGATATTATTCTCATTTAATGGCTGAGCAAAGTGAAATTGAGAAGTTATAATTCGACAGAAGATGGTCAGATCACTAGGAAGCAAAAGGGTAGCTTGAACTGAGTTTTTAAAAGAACTTCCAGGTTTTGCTCTTTTCACTATGTAAAATTATTTTAATCATTTTATTTTTTTATTTGCCTAGTCCTTTATAATTTTCAAACTAAGTTCATGAGCATTATCTTACCATGTGGTTTGTCCATTTTTAAGGGTTACCCCATAATGTAAAACATGTCCAATTCAGAATGAAATTGAAAAGTTTCACATTTGTTCAAGCTTTAGCCACACCTGAGAACAAAACAACCTTACAAGATAACATTAGCTCTTATCAAATACAAAACTCAAGATTATAAAATATTATGAAGAAGCCCTTAAAAATGTATGTATAATAGTTATTTAGATGAATCTCATTGATGGTGTACTTCCTTTACTTGTGTAAATCACAAACCACCCAGACTTTTTCATTCTTTGCCATTCTTGTTCACGTCCTTCCATAAATTATCTAAGAGGATCTACCTAATTCCCTGGAAGTCTTATGTAAAGTCCTGATGGAAGAGGTGCTACTTTTTTGGAGATAAGATTATACTGGATATGCTTCAAGCCTCAGGACATTACTTGGTCTCTAATGAGATATATTATTATTCAGAAGTTCACCTTACAATCCTTAGAGGGAAAAACTAAATGAATGAAAAATTCCTATTGGTAGCCATATCTGTGATGGGCACCACAGGAGGACAATGAGTTGGGACCAGAATTGAAGAGGGAGAAGAGAGCAGAGTGGATTACATTTGGAAAGTTGTACAGTGCTTCTCTTGATTCCAAGGTGGTCTCTGGCTTTGTGTTTTCATAAGCACACACAAAGTTATTCTGGTGACACTATATAGTTTTGAGGCTTAAAAAACCACATATTCTGAGGAATTAAATTTTCAGGTGATCCAAAAGAGCCATGGAAGAATGCAGACTATGCCTTTGTACAGGTAGTCTCCCATATTGGAAGTGTCTTTGTGAAGTCCTTCAGTAGTTTTGATACCATTTCCTACACAAAGCCTTTCTTGATGCCCTGAGATGTAAATGCTTTCTTCTTCTTTAAATTATTTGAATAAATAAATGAAAAAGTTCTCATTAAGTGCTTTTTATCTACTAGGTCCTGAACTAAGCACTGGGTATAAATATAAGCAGCAAGATGGTTCCTGCTCTTAAGGAGCTTCAGAGTTTTCAATGTATATTCATGTATATTTTTTCATTGGATGATCAATACATAGTTAGTTGAAAAAGAAATGAAAAAGTTTCTAATTCATTCAAGCTTTATCCAAACCTAACTTGCAAAACAAGCTTATTAGTCAGAATCACCTGTTTTCAAATATAAATATATTTCAAAAGGAGATTTTGAAATATTAGAAATCCTTTAAATTGTGCAAGATGAAAAAGTTATACACATGGAGTTGAAGTTCTCAGAAGAAGCCTGCTAAATTAGAGGTAGAACAGCCTAAATGGAACTGAGTAGAGGCTGATAGTAAAAAAAGAAAAATGTCTGAAAAGCATATAGAGGGGTGGCTAGGTGGTGCAGTGAGTAAGAGCACTGGCTCCAGAGTCAGGAGGACCCGAGATCAGTTCCGGCCTCAGATACTTAACACCCACACAAAAAATAACTGGCTGTGTAACCTTGTGCAAGTTACTTAACCCCAAATGCTTTTAAAAAAAACATATAGATTCTTCAGAATCATTGCACACATACTTTATTTCTTGATTGTTAATATCAATTGAGGCCCAAAATAAGGAGAGGTATGTTTCCCAAAGATGTATACAACCTTAATATATTTCTGGTTATCTTGATGTAGCTTGTGATCTTAGAGATTTTCCTTTTTGTGTATAACAGTGTGTAAATGGTATTAATTCCTGGAGCATTTCAGTTACTCCTAAATGAAATGTTGAATCATTTAAAAGAATTTGATCTAATTATCTACATAGTAAAAACTAAGTAGATGAAGAATTTTATTTTTGTTCAGATTGAAATGTGCAAGTAGATGTTCAGATTGAAATGTACAAGTAGACGGATCAAAGTAGACGGATCACCCATAGAGCTCATTCCTCATTGTCCAGACAATGCCCAGAGTTGAAGAGGAGAAGGGGCATGGTCTGGAGTGCTTTTAATGAACCCAGCATTCTCTTTGAAACAAAGGGCCATCTTTTTAACAAGATTCTTCCAGTGATGCTCTGTATAGTGGTGACTCATGGAACAGCACAATCTCTAAAGAATTAAATTTCAGGGTCACCCAAAGGGTAATGGAAAGGTACATAGTGGGAGTGAACAGGCTGCAACACATTACAGTTGAAGAATGGTGTAAACTGTGTCATCAGAGATGTATGACTGGGAAAAAATGACTGGTTACACAGTGGAAACGTGGGATAACCAATGGACAGCCTGCATACTTCATTACTATCTACACATTGTCAAGCCGTTGAGAGGAAAGTCTTCAGCATATTGGGTAGAGTTGCACTCAAGAATTTCTTGCAAGACAGACTAGAATTACACAGGTTCAACTGGCAGGGATGGAGTGAGATCTGCATTGTTGGAGGGAGGGTCAACATTGACAAGATCACAGATCCTTCAAAGTATTGAAACACTCAACTAATTTCTTTCAGGGTCATTTGTCATTGTTCTAGATCCAAACCACAAAACTACAAACCTTAAAAAAATGGAGTGAAAAAAGCTGTGTTTTAAAATAACACTAATGGAAACTCTTCCCTGAGTTCACTAAAGATACTATGTATTCTGTCAAAGCTTAGAGTTAAGTGGTTTTGGCTGTAGAAATTCCATGGAACATTAGTGACATTTTGGTGCCAAAGTTTCTTCAAATTACATCTGTGGAACTCCAACTCACATCTCTGTCAACACTTTCCTTCCTCCCACCCTCTCCATAGTTTAGAGAAGAGAATGAAGTCATTCTTGCTGATCGTCTTTGGGGGACAATACTACTACAGAACTGAATATGTCTAGGAGACAGTGATTTTCATGCATATGTTCTTGTTGTCAGTATTATTATTATTGGAAAGCAGACTTAGTTTTAAAGTACAGGACATTTTTCTAATTTATCTCATCTAGGGCATTATTAAGTTTATATGCGTATATCATAGGCAAAGCCTTTAGGCTCAGAAAAACGATTTTCTATTTAGATGTGGGGCAGTTTACTGAAAGGCTTCTTTCTATATGTATTTATCATGTTATCAGGTGATTTGTGCTCTCTTGGTATACAGCACAGTTCATAAAGAAACAAAAGCTGTCTTGTTTTCCCTTAAACTAAGTACTTTTCTGTGAGTCTTTTTGATCCACTCAGGCTAAATCCTGAATCTGGAGCCTTAGTCAGGAACCGTATTTGAACTTTTTATGTTATGGCCCACTCATTGTAATGGGTATGATATCTCCTTTCTCAGTTAATTTATTTTGTTTTAAAACCAATATTATTTAACCTCTATAATTCCATTAGATGATTTTTGAAAATTACTAAGTTGGATTATTACTTTATGCTAAAAACTACACCCAGCCAATTCCTGAACCAGATCTCAAGGTCTCTAAGCTTTTCTGTCACAAATTTATAAAAATAAGTTTTCTTGCAGATATAAAGACCTTTGCCTATTTTTATCAAAAATAGAGCCAAAATGAAGCCCTAGGGATGTTGGAGAAAGACAGTAAATCATTTCCAGTCATAATCTAGCTCCAAATATTTTAGTCTACCTTAAGTTTATTACGTCTCTCAAATGAAATTTTCAACAGCCATCTTCACTGGAATGACATTCTTGTGCTGGCGATTGATTTAAAAACATTGACTCTTAAAGAAAAAACCACACATGGTATTGTTACAAAGAAAACTCATATCTGGAGAATTTTTGAATCATCAGTTTTTAATCTCAGACAGATTTAAGTATATTTGGGCTTTCTACTGAGGGATAGAAACTAGACTTGTAAGTTAGCTGGTAGATAGAAGTCCCTGGTGAGGAAACTCCCTCTACCACTGCTGGTCAGCACCTTCTCTCCAACTAATTGACTTATGGAGTTGCCTAGAGCTTTCAAGGAGGCAGTTAGGTGGACAGAGTACTGTGCCTAAAGTCATCGAGACTCATCTTCGTGAGTTCAAATCAGACCTCAGACACTTGCTAGTTGTGTGACCCTGGGCAAGTCACTTAATACTGTTTACCTCAGTTTCTTCATCTGTAAAATGAGCTAGAGAAGGAACTGGCAAACCACTCCGATGTCTTTGCCAAGAATATCCCAAATGGTATCCCAAAGATTTGGATGTGACCGAAACAACTGAACAACAGAGCATTCAAAAGATAAAGTAACTTACCCAAGGGTGAAGGAGCCAGTATATATCAGAAGCAGAACTTAAACTTAGGGCTTCTGACTCAGGGGCCAACTCTGTCTTCTGTGCTATGTTGCTTTCCCTTTCTGCTAAAGATAGCTATATTTAGGATAGATCTGATTTCACTTAAATAGTTATAAAAGGATTTTTTTTGTCATACAAACCTTTTTTTAAAAATCAGAATCATTTTATATCATATTATATATTTAAAAATTTAAAAATCATTGTACATTTGATTTTCTCAAAAATATTGAGAAGTGTTTTATTGTTCCTTTTTGATATTTAATAATCTGAGTAACATTAATCTGGTTACAGTTACTACAGTTATCCCTTCCACATTGTGGAGGTTTGTAGTGCAATGCCCCATGATCTGGAAAACGTGCAAAATTTTTTGGTCCTCCTTTTGTAGAAGAGAAGTCTGAATTTTTTCTTTTTCTTTTATGGGGTGTTAATAGCACCTTATTGTACAATTTGGATTAAATATTTGGTTATAGGTTCTGTGTTGTCTTCTGGCTTTCTTGTGTCATCTGCTCTTCCACAAAACTCCCCCCAAATCCTCATTTAATTCCTTATGCCAATCCATGATATATCGAAACCATGTGGTGTGGAAGGAATAACTGTAAATTACTTCAGAGAATAACAGAATCAGATAATTTTGCATACGTTAAATGTATTAAAAATAGGGTTTTCCCATTTGTCTTGTATTTTTTTTGGAAAAATGTAGATTTAGGAAGGGGGAAATAGAATTTGTATTCATTCTTGAGGGTATTTCTTAATAAATACATTTTACATAAATTTCTTGAGTTGAAAAATTGGGCCAACAAAATCATAGCTACTCATTATACTCATTAGTATTAGTCTTATTATTAGGATTTATTTGCATCAGGCCTGTGATTTCACTGATATACACAAATTCCAGTGACGAACTCCATCTACTCCATCAGTGCAGATCAGCAGTTCTTGAACTTAGTCATGGAGAATTGTTTAGGAAACTGATAAATTAAGTGATTTTCTCATGATCACTTAATCATTAGATATCAGAGACAGGATTTGAACTTGGGTCTTTCAGACTTAAAGATCAACTCTCTGTCCACTATGTCAAACTTCCTATTAAAAGGCTACTCCTAAAAATAATCTTAGTACTTATTATGGTAATAGTTCTTGTGAAAGAGTCTCTTCAGAATAGGAATGTCATAAAGATAGGGAGAAAAAAATTTTGCTTTCTCAAGTTAACCAGGACTATGGAATAATGTATGTCTGTCTTCAGAGAAGTCATAATTATTATTATGAATCTAGGACTCAAAACAAACTGTTCAGTATACTGAATTCTAAGAAAAGAAATGCGAGCTCAGCAAAACTGTGAGCCCTGAATTGGGGAAATCACAGTAACAATATCCTTTTTTGTCACTCTCTCACTTTCTCCTATAATGTGGAGATATGTGGCACAGTCATATATATCTAGTAAGGGTAATTTTCTTCCTTACCCCACTCTTTAGTGAGTAGTCAAGGATATAATGATCCAAGGCTTATTGTAGTTTCTTTTTTTTAAAGAGATTTTTTTTTTTGCTTTTTTTGGGGCGGGGAGGGCGATGGGAGTTAAGTGATTTGCCCAAGGTCACATGGCTAGGTATTTGTGTGTGTGTGTGTGTGTGTGTGTATGTGTGTGTGTTAAGTGTCTGAGGCCGGATCTGAACCCAGGACCTCCTGACTCCAGGGCCAGTGCTCTATTCACTGCACCACCTAGCCACCCCTATAATTTCTTAAAAAAAAAAAGGTTTTTATTTATATATTTCATTTTAAAAATATAGATTTTCTTCTGTATCTTTGTGTCCTTCCCCAAGAATTATGTATTTTAAGAAATGACTTTAGAAAGAATAAGAGGGATTAAAAAAGTCAACAAAATCAACACCAGTTGTTTATTATACACAACTTTCCATACTCATGGACATTGACTTCTGCAAAAGAATGGGGGATGTAAAGTGCTCATATCTCTTCTTTGGAACTTGTTCTTTATAATTTCACAACTTTCAGTTTTGATTATTTAATGGTAGTTATTCTTTATGCTTAAATTGTTGTAGTCGTTTGTGTATATTAGTTTCTAAGCCCTCTTCCTTTAATTTACATTGGTTCATGTAAATCTTTCTATGCCTCTCTGTATACATTATGTTTATGATTTCTTACAACACAGTAATATTCCATCACAGTCATGTGTACTACAATTTGTTTAGCCATTCCCTGATCTTTTTGCCTCAAAAAAAAGTGCTGCTATAAACATTTTGAAGCCCTTCTTTTTGTCAGTTGACCCCCTTTGGGTATGTGCCTAGCATATCAAGATAGTTTTACAATCAGATTCTGAAATTCATTTTTGACTTGAATTAGTTGATTAACTGGTTGCACTTTGTGTATTCACCAAATACTTGTTTAACATTTAATTTTATTTAGCCTGCATTAACCTGGGAACACTCATCTGTGGTTTCAGCATGAGAACATTCTTAATCTTTGTTTTTGACTCAGTATACCTTTATAGTACATGGAAAACTACATTACCATTACCTTAATTTCTCATTGCTTTCAATTTTTATTAATGAGAATATAATTAGAGCTATATTATAGCATTATAATTTTGCCTTTAAGTATCTCTTTAAAACTACAATAGTTGGTTATTTTTAAATTTAAATATGAATTCATCCACTCTAGGAAAAATGAAATATTTTAGAAAGTGCACTTTAGCTACATTTAAAAACCACATGAAGGCTCTTGTACACACATACACACACAAATGCACATACACACACTGCAGTTATCTCATTGTAGCCACATTAGTGGTTTATACTGTGGTTCTTTTGGTCATTTTGGTTTTGGTGTGGACAAATTATTTCAGTGGTATAGGGAACTCTTGGTAAAGAATTTCCCTCTGTCCATGCAGATCAGCAACTGTTGTACAATTGATGATCTTAGTGAGTGACCTAAGACACTGTGGGGTTAAATGACTATGTTCAGGTTTACCAAACTAGTGTATGTATGTATATATGTATGTATATATGTATGTATGTATGTATATATGTATGTATGTATGTATGTATCTATCTTTCTATGCCTGTCTATCTATCCATATATACATACACACATATGTACATTTGTATGTATGTATATATCTGTATATTCTTAATTTATATTTGATTTTTATTATAAAGTAATACTTAGTTTTTTCTTTCGTTTTAACCTCTTCAGTGGCAGATGTAACAAAACAATTAGATAAAAGGCCACTTAGTTACCAAAATAAGTATATATCCTAAGTAGATATATTTTGAAATGTGTTCTTTTTGTAATTTTTCTCTGATAGCAGAGGAAATTAAATGTGAATTTCTTTTTAATAATAGAGAAGTTTGGATTGTTTCATAAAGACAGCTTGCCTTATTTTTTATACTTTGGAATACAGCAAACCAAAACTATAAACAGGAAGCAGCCTGGAAGATATAACCTGGACAGCTATGAACAATCAATGAGACGGATTCGTCCAGCAGAAACTGAAGATATTGCAATTAAGGTTATTTTATTTCTTGAATTCACTCTTGATTCATACACTTCTACTGTTTTCCTACTTAGAATTCTGCCAAATTGTCCTCCAAATGTCCTTGCCACAAATTACCTCTTTGGAATTAACCAGTAAGATGAAACCACTATGTAATTTTTAGTTCTTCATCCTTTTACCCCCTCCCTTCTATCCACTTCCTGCCTCAAGGAAGGCAGTGTGTTTTGAGATAGTAAAAACAAATACTCCCTCCAAAATAACTTTTTTATTTCAGGATCATTGTTAGCAGTAAGTATCCAGAATATTTCATCATTTATTTTAGTGTCAGATTAAAATAATTTATAGTAGACAGTTAATACAGTCATCATGAATTCTAATTAAACAAATAATATTACTGCCCTTGGTCATAAGGGTTTTTTTTTTAAAGAATCTGCAATATCAACAGGTAGTTTTCTAGGTTTCTGGTTCTGTTCATGTACAAAACTTGGTTGTTTTATTAGAGATGGTCAGTCCCTACGACTGACAACAACATTTATATCATTTCAGCAGTACTATCTCTGTTTTCAGAGGACCTGGGTTCAAATCCCACTTCTGACAATATCTGGCCCTAGGTAAATTGCTTAACCAACCTGGGACTTAGTATCTTCTTCTGTAAAATTATGTAGTTGAACTAAAAGGTCTCTAAGATCCAGTGATTTCAAAATAATGTTAATAACTTCTAAATTTTAAAGTTGTCAGACATCATTTTGGTCATTCAAAACCATGAAACATCTCAAAGAATCTGAATTCTAGGGAAAAATACACAAATAAATTTTTTTTAATTTCACTACGTGAAAGGATTAAGGATGCTTCATTGGTTTGGTTTGAAGAATTGAAGGCTTAGGGAATATTTCTTGTGTTTTACTGCACGAGGCATTCTATGAGTATGCAAAGTAATATTATATGAAAATTAATGAGAAATTGGACTACTTTCACTTAAAAACAGAAAAGAACTGCATTTGAAAAAGAAGTAGGAGGAATGACTTCTTGAATAATAAACATGAGATCTGAAACATTCTGTCAATTTGGTGTAGTTTGAGACAAGTACTGACATTGGCTGTAAAATGAACTGTCATTTAACATCCTTCCCCCTCCCCCCTTTCTTTCACTCTTTAAAGCTATTCTGTATACTATTGCATGATTAATTGCTAGAACATCACTAATTTGAGGGCCTTTTCCTTACTGTCTTATCTTTTAAAAATGTATCCATATAAAAGTGGGATGAGTAATGCTTTTTATCATTTTTTATATTTCTATTTGAATGTTTCTTTAATTAAAACAAAATTGATTTTGGTTTGAACCATTCTGCATGAAAGTATTTAGCTTTCTGTCTTATCCTAATAATTTTTCCCCCATGACCTTGTTTTCTAGGTGACAAATGGGTATTTTTCATGGGGGAGTGGCTTAGCCACATTATCCAACATAGATATTCGAATCCCAACAGGTAAGAGTCACTCAGGAATTGTAATATGTAATGTTCAACAACTAAATTGTATATTTAGTACCAAAACACAAATAATTATAACTCAATGAGGCAAAAATGATGCTGATGTAAAAGGAAATCATATACTATGGTTCATGGACCAACATGGCATTATGGAATAGTGAGCATAACATTTCAGTGGAAGTTATGAAATTTGAAATTAATTTAGAGTGTGTCTTTGGAAAATATTTGTTCTGTTCCTTGATTTTCCCATTTTAATAAGTGACGTCTGTTGTTTTCATTTTTGTTTGAATTTACCTCCTACTCAGATTTTGGGTAGGGGAAGTAAAATGACACAAAGTGAAGTAGAAAATGGAGTAAATACTCAGATTAATTTTGGCAAAAACTAATGAACTATTTAAATATGACAGTTCAAGATATTTGAAATATTTTTTGAGGTGACTAAAAGTTTTGGAGCTAAGGCTGTATCTAACTCATATAAAGGTAAACAAGTAACAGTGACATTTATCTTAAAAATGCAAGCAAAAGAACAAATGATGCTTTTGCCACAGTTATATAAGTATTTTGTTCAAAACATATTTTTATCAGAAGCTTAGTATTTTGAGCTAGAATGAACCTTAGGAATCTAGTCCAAAGCTTTTATTTTGCACACAAGGAGAGGTCAAGAGACTTCCCTAGGGTAGTTAAGTAAGGATTTTAATTTTCATCTTCTGGAGGTTGAATGCAATAAATATTCTTTATTGTATTTCACACTGGGCATGTCTTGACTTAGAGATCTTTAATTTTTAGAGCACTATAAGGTAAGGTATTGATTTGCCTTTCTTTGTATTTGTACTGATTACACATAGTAAGCACATACTAAATACTTGTTAGCTCCCTTTTAACTGACTCTTAACTGTAAGGGAATTTTCAGTCATCTAGTCTATGGCTTTTATTTTACAAATGAGGAAACTGAGACCTTGAAAGGTGAAATAACTTCTCTAAGGTCACATTGGTAGTAGTAGCAGAGCTCAAGTTCAAACCCAGTTACTATAATAATAATAATGACAATTACTAATAGATAGTGATTTAATGTTTGCAAAGCACTTTACATTTATGATCTCATTTGATGAATATCTATGGTAAATTATGATATGCATTTGGATAGAAAAATCCCTATAACTCATCAATCAGTATATATTAATATGTAGATCTATCAAATGGGCAATGAATTGAGCCCAGAAAAACAGGAGAATAATGGGCTGGAATGCTTCTGGAAAATTGCAGAGTTCTTTTAATGAACTCAATCTACTTCCTGAAAAAAGTCCCATCTTTTTCATAATAACCTTCTTTCAGAGATGATATATGGTTAATAGTCATAGAATCCTACAGTCTCTAAAGAATTAAAGTTAAGGATTACCCAAAGGATAGTGGAGAAGCATGTGGAGAGGGTGTGGAACATTACCAAGAAATGACAGCAGAAAAGTGATATAAAGGATGTCATAAAGGAAATGAATGACTGAAAATTAAACTAAAAAGGGGGTATTATATATATAATAAGAGTAGCTGATAATTGGTGGAAAGCTGATATAGTCCATTAGCTTTCTCATAAAGTCTAAAATAAGGAAGACAACCAATACATTGAGTAGACCCCTTTGTGGTTAATTTATAGTAAGATATAGATAGAAGTTATGCGGGATGAGTAGGTGTAGATGGGTTGCAATCTTAATCATTGAATACCCACATTGATAATATTGGAGTGGTGTAAGATATATAAAGTGAAATGTGAGGTATTTGAAATGTTTTCTGATTACATTTGATATGGAATTTTCCATCTCATTCAATTATTGGATTTTGTTTCACTATTATAGGTCAATTGACAATGATTGTGGGTCAGGTAGGCTGTGGAAAATCTTCTCTTCTTCTTGCAATACTTGGTGAAATGCAGACACTAGAAGGAAAAGTTCATTGGAGCAAGTAAGTTTTTTTAATATTGTTTTAAAACCAAATGAAATGAGTAACATTCAAAGAATTAATTTAAAATTCCACTCTAATTAAAAAGCAATGCAGAAAACTTGCATCCAAGTTTGTAAAAATGAAGGGTTTAATGGCATAGAATGAGTTTTCATGAGTGTTTTCTTTTAGTTTTCTTTCTACCTGTTGAATCATTCTGTTTAAGTCTCCTTCATTAAATCATTCATACCATATACACCTGTTGTGGGTGCCCCTAAGGTCCTATCCTTATCTCTCTACCCCCTCTCACTTGGTGATCTCATCAGTTCTTATTGGTTCAATTGTCATCTCTATGCAAATCATTCCCAGATTGATATAGTCTTCCCCAGTCTTTCTCCTGACGTCCATTCCTGTATTACCCACATTTACACCCTTGGTGTCATTCTCAAGTCATCCAGATCATTTCACGTGTCCAGTTAGTTGCTAAATCTTCTAGTCTCCACATTTGCAATATCTCTCAGATTTATATTTCCTTTTTACTTACATAGCCACTGTCCTTGTTCAGTCACTTCTTACTGTATAATATTGAAATGACTTTCTAATTGGTCCCTCTTTCTCAAGTCTCTCCCCAAAGTAATTTTCTTAAAACACGAATCACTCCTACCACACACTCAGTAAACTACAGGGTACCGTATTACCTCCAGGATAAAATATAAAGTCTTTTGTTTGCCATTAGAAGCTCATACAACATCCATTTTCTAATCTTTCAGGTCTTCTTATACCTTACACACCTCTATATATGCTGTGATTCAGCCATATTGGACCTAAATATTATTCACCCGTGACATTCCATACTCAATCTCTGTGCCTTTGTACTGTCTGTTTTCCTTGTAATGTTTTCCGTATTTCCAACCACGTCTGTGACATGCCTTCCCTACTTGTATTAGCACTTCTGTTTCCTCATTGCAGGTAACCTAAACCCTGCCCTCTTACCCTGTCTTGCTGGGACTCAGTTCTTCATACCACTTCCCAGCCTGCTTAATGCTGTACTGCCCCATTTGAGCTCCTTTCTTAACCTTACTTCTTCCTAGATCATCTTTATAGGAATCTTTTTTCATTAGAATGTAAGCTCTGAAGTCAGGGGCTGTCATGCTTTCTTATATTTGTTTCCCCAATTCTTAGCAAATAGCGCTTAATAAATGCTCTCTCCATCACTGTGGCCTCTGGAATCCCCATCTTCCCTTGAGACTATCTTAAATGTCATCACCTGTGGGAAGCCCTTCTTTCCAGAACAGCTCCTGCCCCTCCCACTAGCACGTGTCTCTGTTAGGTTACCTTTCAAGTACTCTGCATTCATCTATTTATTTACTTGTCTCTCTCACAAAATGTAAACTTTTGGAGGGTAAGGACTATTTTTGTTTATGTATTGCTGGCACTGTTTAACACAAGACATTGTACTGTGGCTGTTCAGTGCCTGGTACAAGGTATACAATACATGCTTGTCGATCAACAGAATTAAAGAAAATAGTGCCAGTAACTTAGGAAATATTTCCTAGTGCTTTGTTTCTCTCCCTGCCATGAAAAGGCATTATGTTTGAAATGTAGAAGAATCAAACCAGTGCTA
This sequence comes from Petaurus breviceps papuanus, assembly GCF_028583685.1. Lineage (NCBI taxonomy): Eukaryota > Metazoa > Chordata > Mammalia > Diprotodontia > Petauridae > Petaurus > Petaurus breviceps. The sequence goes on along the minus strand of NW_027186523.1, from coordinate 374,478 downwards.
TTCTGCCTTATTGTGGACTGAGGCAGGGAACTTTTCAGACAAGGTGTATGTTGCCCCTGTTCTATTATTCATTCCATTTCTTCTCAATAGCTAGTGCATAGTCTGTAAGGTGGTCTCCTGGTTAATTTTGACTAAAGGGAAAGGAACTGGACCTGTGGTTTATTTGGTGTAGAAAACTCCTTGGCAAAGCAATTTGCTTTTACCAATGCTGGTCTACATTTTCTTTAGAGTATCCCTTCTCCTTCCATAACCTCATCAGATCTCATTAATGATCATCTCTATGTTGATGACTGCTAGGTTCATTTATCCAACTCTAGTCTCTCCTCTGATCTTTAATCACACATCACTGATTAACTGCCTATTGGATTTTCAGAGACAAATCTAAAACCAAGTTCATTATCTTTTCCCCTAAATTCGCCTTCTTCCAAACTTCTTTCAGGTCTTTCAGGTTTATAATTTCTAGCTCTCTCTGATTCCATGCTCTTCACTACACATGAGGAATCAGTTTCTACATATTCCTTTTTCTACCTTCACAACATCTGTGTCATCTGTCCTCTTCACTCCACTCACACAGCTATTACCTTAGCTCAGGCCTTCCTCACATCTACCTAGATTATCACATCAATCTCCTAATTGGTCTCCCTCCCTCAAGTCTCTCACCATTCCAGTTCATCCTACTCACTACTGTCATATTAATTTTCCTTAAGCATAGGTCTGACACCCTCACTCAGATAATTCCAGTGCTTACAATTTGCCTCCAAAATAGAATATAAACTTTTAAAATAATTTTTAACATCTTTATTTAAAGTTTTAACTTCCAAATTCTATCCTTCTCTCTCTCACTAGTTTCTTCCCTCCCTGAGAGGGTAAGCAATCGGATATAGATTATACACGTGCAATTATGTAAAACATTTTGTACAAGAAGACTTGAATAAAAGAAAAAATGAAAGAAAGTGAAAATGGCATGCTTCAGTCAGTCTTCAGTCAATATCACTTCTTTCTCTGGAGGTTGATAGTATCCTTCATCATTAATCCTTTGGGATTGTCTTGAATAATTGCATTGCTGAGAATAGCTAAGTCATTGACAGTTTTTCACTGAACAGTAATTCTGTTACTGTGTACGATGGCTCTGTTCACTTCACTACATATCAGTTCATGGGAATCTTTCCAGGTTTTTCTGAAATCATCCTGCATGTCAGGTCTTACAGCACAATGTTCCATTATAGTCATATGTTTAGCCATTCTCCAGTTGCTGAACATTCGTTTGGTTTCCAATTCTTAGTCACTACAAAAAAGCTGCTATAAGCATTTTTATACAAATAGGTCTTTTCTCTTTTTGGAATGTCTTTGATTTCATATCCTTTTTTCTTCCCTCTGTGCCACATTAATGGTTCCAGATTTTGTACCGTATGGCCCCAAGTAGGGACCAAGCAAGAAAGGATGTCGACTTTGCCCCAGCACCAGGAACTCTGTACCTTCTTGCTCTTTCCCTAGCAATTCTCTTCTATTGCTGCTATCTTCTGTTCCTGTAACGGGGCATGGACCCTTCTTCCCAGAGTCACTTTTTGTTCTAGCAAGCATCATGGTCCCTGACATTATTATCCATGTTCTTTGTTATATTCTTTTGCTTCCTTCTATTTGGCTCTGTTCCCTGACCTCAAAAGATATGGTCAAAGAGATATGAACAAACAGTTCTCAAAGGAATTGCTGTTAAAATTGTATTAAAGAATGCCCCAAAGTACTAACAGTAAGAGAAGTGCAAATCAAAACAACCCTGAGGTTTTATCTCACACCAAGAAAATTGGCAAAGATTAAAAAAGGAAAGAATAGTTGTTGTTTGAAGTAGCAAAGAACTAGAAACAAATTATATGCGGGCTGGGGCAGGAGTGGGGGGAGGAATGACAAAGAAATTGTGATCTATAAATGTAATGGAATAGTACTATAAGATACAAGTATGAGGAATATAGAAAAGCATAGAAAGACTTTCATGAATTGATGCAGAGTGAATAAACAGACCATGAAAATAACATTCTTAATGACTATAACAATGCATATGGAAAGAACAATAACCACAAACACAGTCAAAAATGGGTATTTCAAAAACTTCAAAGAAAAAGCAGAACCAAACAAGAGTTATGAAAATTACCTCCCACTACTCCTTTGCAGATGTGTGGGACACATGAGAATAGCACACTGTGTGTGTATGCGTATATATGTGTATGTATGTATATATATATATATATATATATATATATATATATATATATACCTACACACATATGGTCATACTTTTCTTGAGAAATTATTTTATTTTGCTTATTTTTGTCTTTTTCCACATTTTCTTTTAAAGGTATTTGTAGCAGATAGTTTTTTGGAAGAAGAGAGGGGGAAAGATATGTGAAGAAATTTAGGAAATGTAAAAACAAAATATTTCACTATACATTTATTTTTAAGCATTTTTAAAAAGAAAATATGTCTTAGAAATAAGAAAAAGGACAGGTCAAAGTCAAGTGCCTGTATTTCTTTTTTTCAGGAAAAAAGGTAGAAAGGGTTAGATATATGGTGAGGATCAAATAACTTTGAAAAAAATAAAATTGATACTATTATAATAGACAGAAAATTATTTGTTACTGATATGGGAGCAGTTTCCAAATCAGCTGACTCTAAACAGTTAGAGCATTGACTTGTTAGAGCAAAGATCTAAATTAGCATCAAACTGTAAAATAAAAATAAGATGAAATTATGACAAAGATTTGGGGAAGCTCCAGCCCGACCTAGTCAGAAATGGAAAATTGGTAAAATACAGACATCAGCACAAAGTATCAGCATTTCCTAAGGGAGCTTAAGTAATATAAATCAATTGCCACAATTAGGAGACTAAAAGAGACTAGAAAGATATCTTAGTCAGCAAACACTTTTTTCCTTGACAAGTGTTGCCAAGGGCAACAGCAGTTTAGAACATAAACTTTGTGTTAAAGTCTTATGAAGGAGGATGGCGGTATAACTGGTATCACCTCATAAAATGGAGAGAAGCAGTAGACAGAAAAAAAAAGTTTATACAATGCTTTTATAAGATGCTCAGTTTAGCAAGATAGTCCAAGGGCATATAAGGATGAAACCGAAAGAAGATAAAAGGGAAAAGATCCCTAAGCATTTTGTAACTTTTTTTTCATCAACAACAGTGCACCTACCACTTTTAAACTTTGCCATTATAACCCCCAATGTCTCAACAAAGAAAATAGAAATGGAATTAATGAAAAGCAAAATGGAAAGCACCACACCAAGCAAGCAAAGGGGAAGTCTTTGTTGGAAGTGACATGATTTTGAAGACAATGAGGATCTCAGAATATTTGGAAGAAGAGAGCATGTCAAATGCTTAAAAAAAATTAAGGATTTTGTAGATAAAAACACATGAAAAGATATCTATAACCAATAATGCCTCATTTCATATCTCTCGAAAAATCTTTATTAAAGCTATGATACTATTTGATGAGCATTATATATAGCATATGTACATGTATTATTTATATTATTTCCCCTTTGCCCAATTACATGTTAAAACAATTTTAAACATTTTTTTGTTTTGATTTCCAAATTCCATCCCTCCTCTCTTCCTTCCCTCCCTCCCTGAGATGATAAGCAGTCAGATATATATTACACCTGTGCAATCCTGTAAAACATTTCCATATTAGTCATTTTGTACAAGAAGACTTGAATAAAAGAAACTGAATGAAAGAAAGAAAGGGAAACATAGCATGCTTTAGTCTGTATTCAAACAATATCAGTTCTTTCTCTGGAGGAGGATAGTATGCCTCATAATGAACATCTATTAAGTTCCCATTATGTTCCAGGTGCTGTGCTAAGTGCTAGGGATGCAAATAAGAAAAAAAGGCAGTCCCTGCCCTCAAGGAGCTTATAATCTAATGAGAAAGACAGTACACAAAAATGCCAGTGCATGAAAGCAAGTGAAGCAGTTGGTGGCAAATGAAGAGATGGCTTCCATTTTGAGGCATCTTTAAAAAGAGGCAACAGGAATTTTTAAGCTCTGCCCTCCAGAGGAGGAGTAGCAACTGATGAGGTTTGAGTAGCAAAGCTGAAGTAGTTTCCATGTTTAGTTTCCTGGTGAGGCCCCTTGTGGGGCATCATAAAGATGGTGATGAGTTTCCTTATTGAAGATATGTAAAGGGAAGAAATAGAACTTTTATAAATTATATTCTGAAGAAGACTACATTTTTACACTTACAAATTTGACTGAAAGTTTTAAAGAGTAAAAGATCCTACTGCATTTATTATTGACTATAAAAAAGCATTTCTTTTGTGATAGTAAAATATCACCTTACAGGATCGTCTCCAATAAAGTATCTTCCACGCATACACAAATTTCATAGAAGATTGCTTGAAAAAAGCAGCAACAGAAAAACTTTTCTTCAGTTCCATTTGATTTCTTTATTTCAAGTGAGGCACAAACAGGGAGATTTTTGTTGGCCAAAGGTATTTACTATTATCTTAAAGGATGCCCAGTAAAGATTCTAAATAGAAAAAGGATTCCCTGTGCTTGATGAAGGTCTCTGGTTGTTTATTACATCAAGCCCTGGAATATTGGAGATCTTTCTAAATGAGATCTATAATTATTCAAAAGAATTTAGCTTACTTATCTAAGAAGGAAAAAAACAGTTTTGTGGTGTTTGTTGCCTAAACTGTACTATAAAGTTGATGGGCGGCTCATTCACCATGTCAAAGTCACCAGATTTCAAAGTTGGAAGACACCTCAGTAACAACTTTGTCCAACCATATCCCAAAAGAATCCCCACTACAGGACGTTGTCCTCCGGCCTATGCTCGAAGACTTCTATTGTGTTAGAGTCCTCTGCTTCCCAAGGTTGCCATTTAAATTTTGGGTAGCTGTATTTTCAGGCAAGTTTTACCTGACATTAAGACTATATTCACCTCTGTTTCACTTCCACAAATTGCTACTTGACCTGCCTTATGGAGTCAAGCAGCACAGGTTAAATGTCTGTTCCTCGTGACAGATTTCAAGTATTGAAAGTCAGATTTCATGTTCTCCCTGAGTCTTCTTTTCTCCATGGTACCCAGCTCTAAATCCTTCAACCAAAACTCATATGATATGCACTAGAGACCCTTTACCATTCTGGGTACTTTTCTCTGGATATTCATTAGATTATTGATGTCCTTCCTAAACTCTGACATACATTATTGAACATAGTACACCAGGTGAGGTATGACCTGAGCAGTACACAGAGAAACTATTATTCCTTATCCCTAGAAATAGTGTTTTTTTTGATACAACCCAAGATAACTTGTTTTGCCACTACAATCCACTGTTGATCCATATTGAGCCAATATTTCCCTAAAATGCCCAGATTTCTTCCAGACAAACTATCTAACCATACCTTTCCCATCTTATACCTGCAAAGTAAATTTTTGGAACCCAAGTGTAACATTTATTCTTACTAATTTTCATCTTTGGCCCACTGATTAACTTGCCAAGATCTTTTTAGAACCTGGCTCTATCATTTAATGTATCAGCTATCTTTCCTAGCCTTTTGTCATTTATAAATCTGATAAGCTTACCACCTATGCTTTTATCTAAGTGTATTAAAAAAAAACTGTAAATAGCACAGAACCAAGCAGAGATACCCAAGGCACTCCACTGGAGACCTCTTTCCAAACTGACATTGGCCTCTTAATAACTACTGTTTGGGTCCAACCATTCAACAATTTCTGAAGTTTTCTAAATGTTCTGTCATCTAACCTACATCTCTCCACCTGCATCTCTCCATCTTTTACACATGTACAGTATGTGATGCTTTATCAAATGCTTTGCTGAAATATAAGTAAACTACCTATATAGCATTGCCTGATATACTATGTTTCTTTCTTAAATTTACCTAGTAGCATTCTGGTTTGATTCTAGAGTAGCCAACTTTTAAAAAAAATACTATATTTTCTTGGAGTGGCAGTATCTTCTGGAGAGGGTACTATACTCCTAGAACAACTTCTTAACTCATTTTCTTATTTTTTTTAATGTTTGGTTGATCCTTGAGTTTTTTTTATCATATTCATTTTCATGTATACCTCTCTGCTCCACTGCCGTGAATCTTTCCTTATAACAAAGATTCATACATGCAACATGTGTATGTATATATGTATGTATACACACACATATATGGTTCATTGAAGTCATTTATATATGAGTTGCATATGAAAGCAGATGCAGCATTCTAGACCCATAGTTGCCCATGTCTCAACTTTTTCTTTGAGGAAAGCTTATTTATAATAATTTTACAATATATTTTTCTTTATTGTTCTTTGCATATACATTGTTTTCATCATTCTGTATATTATTTACCTGATTTTACTTAGTATACTCTGCATTAGTTCGTACAAGTCTTCTCACATATATTGTAATTCCTCATAGTCATCATTTCATATGACAAAGTAATAATGTGTTTTATTTATATATTACAATTTGCTTGACTATTCTTCAATAAATGGATACCACTTTGTTTCTGGTTCTTTGCCATCACAAAAAGGGTTGCTCTAAATATTTTGGTATATATGCGATATTTCTGTTTTTAATTTCCTTGAAGTATATCATTAGCAGTATTGATATTTTAGGATGTTTTTTCACTTATTTCTGAGTGGTATTTCCAGAATTGTTGGAGTAATCCATAGCTAATCCAATAGTGTATTAGTGTGTCTATCTTCCCGTGGCCCCTCCAACTCTGACTATTGCTTTCATTTGTCGTCTTTGCCCATTAAAGACTAAAAGATGAAACCTCCAAGTTACTTAAATTTTAATACTTCTTATTATTGGTGTCTTGGAATTATCTTTACTATGACTGTTAATAGTATATAATTCTTCTGTTTAGTGATGAAAAACAATAAAATATCCTCAGAGTTAAAAAATCTGCTTATTCTTATACTTTGATCATTTATCTACTGGGGGAATTAATGTTTGGAGTATTTTATAGTCATATGTTTGTATTAATTCTCTATCTATGATATTTTACCCTATACATAGATATCTTGCCCTCATCAGAGACATTTGAAACAAAGATTTTTCAGCCAATACTTTTATTTTTTACAATAAATATATTGATCTTGTTCATGTAAAAGCTTTTCAATTGCTTTTCGTAAAATTGTATCCCTTGTTTGGTTAAGGATTATCCCCATTACCACTGTTGTGAAAGGCATCTCTCCATCTGTTGTCCTCCATTAAAAAATAATCTGTCCTTTTTATATTTTGGTTGTGTATCCATTTGATACTAGTAGTTTGTTGTCTAAGATGATGGTCTAAACCTATTCCTTGACAAACTGCCTTTCAGTATTTCCAGCAGATTTTGTTCTTCTTAAGTTAATTTTTTTTTTAAATTTTTACTTAGGTAGTCTGTTCCACTGATCTACTTTTGTGTTTTTAAGTGATAACAAATAATTCTGATGAGTGCTATTTCATAATATATTTCAAGGTCTTATAGTTCCATCTTTACTTTTGCTTCTTCCAAAACAGTTTCTACAGCATTCTAGGAGTACTGATTTAGAGTCCAGATGCTCTCTTATTCCTGGAGTTTTGTGATAATATTCTCTCCTTGTTCTTTTCCTGTCTTGCTACTCCTCTGTATCCTTTGCTAGATACGGTGTCCTCTTCACCCCCCTTTTCTGTGTGGATGTACTCCATTCCAGGGTTGTTTTGTGTCCTTTTCCTTTTCTCTCTCTGACTCTCAGTCTCAGAGTCTCTGTTCATCTGTCTATATCTGTCTCTCTTTGACTATCTCTCTCTCTCATCTGTCTGTCTCTCCATCCTGTAGTGATCTCATTAGCTATTTACTAGATTCAATTATGTCTATACAGATGACTCAAATTTATATATCCATCCTTCATCTCTCCCTTGATTTTGCTAGGACTATACTGTCTGTTGGATATCTCTACCTGGATATTTCATAATCATCTCAGACATGTCCAAATTGGAACTCATTAGCTTTTCCATTAAATTCATACATCTTCTAAACTTTTCATATTTTTATTTACACATAGAAGGTACTCAGCAAATACTCATTGAATGAAGGGATTGTGAGAATGTATAAAGAATTCAACTAATAGCTACCATGTTTCCCCGATAATAAGACCTATCCTGAAAATAAGCCCTCCCCTTACTGTGTAAGATTCCTCTAAAATAAGCCCTCCCCCAAAAATAAGCCCTATTGAGATTGCTACTGTAGTGAAGGTGATCCCCTGCGCTACACGCTACACGCTACATTACGGTACCTTCTGTATGCACCGTCCCCCCCCACCGTGAAACGCACGCCGCACTCCGAGCTGCATCCAATCAGAGCTGCAGCAGTGAGCGCGTCATCCTGTTCTTCCCCAGTGATTTGCTTATTGAATAAAGGTACATTTTTTTGTTCACATTTACCTGTTTATTAAAATTGCTGTCAATGTTCATTAAAATAAGCCCTCCCCTGAAAATAAGCCCTCTGGTGTTTTTCTGTCCAAAAAAAATAATAAGACAGTGTCTTATTATCAGGGAAACACAGTAGTAGTCCCGTGTATCATTCAGTAAGAAAATAACAGAACTTGGAAGTTTGATTTTGTAACCAGGTCCCTCAGATACCAAGGATTTTTTTTTAATCTTTCTATTTTACTCTACTGGCTTGTTGAATATTATGATAGAAGACTTATTTACTGAATTCCTCGTACAATTTAACCTATCCCTTTGAACATAGTATATTCTTTTAAGTTTTTCAATTTTTTTATATTGTTTCCTTCAGAGCATCAAGTACCTTATTAACTATTTATATGGGATAGGTGAAATAACTATGGTATCTGACCAAAAAAAGAATTTTCTGACAATTTCAGAACTACCTTAGTGTAAGATGATTATAGAAGAACATCTGAGGTGATTAGTTAGCATAAATTCACTCTCTTCCTATTTTAAAAGCAAAAAGTTGTCTTCCTCCTTCCCTGAAAAAAATTATGTATTTATATATTAAGAAGGTTTAAAGGTGCTTGAAAATTATTTAATTTTTTAAGTTTGGAATTATTAATTAGTATATTTCTATCCAGGAATATCATTAAAATAGATACAATAAAATGTGGTCACACAGTTGATCTAACAGTTATTTTATTATAAAAATCAATTGGGATAAAAGTGATGGAGACATAATTCTTATCGACAGTGAAAGGTGATAATGCAGGGAAGCAGCTCTTTTGCCTCTGCAGAATAGGGAACCCCTCCCCCCCATACAGGTCTTGACCAATAAATGACTTAGCTGATTAAGTGTAATGACTTGCCCAAGATAATACATTAGTAAACATCAGAGATGGAATTTGAATCTTCCTTATTCAAAGCCTACCCACTATGCCACGTATGATCAATATACTTACTTGGGAAATAATAATAAAACAAAACAAAACAAAAACTCCACTTGACCAAAAATTACCTTCCCATCATTTTCCAAGGAAGATATCTCTGTTTCCTGGCTTTCTGAACTTTATCTTGAATTTTTATCGTAGAGAACATATATAGTAAGTTCTCTGACATGTTGCTTTGGGAAGTTATTTTTTTCCTTGTAAAGAAAAAAGTTGTTACTTTAAGCCCAGATTATACCTACCAGCAAATAAAAAAAAAATCAAAGAAAAATAAATGGAAGCAATGACATAGATAAAGTTTCATAATAACAAAACTAGACTGTCCTAAAGTATTTACTTTGAACCACTTACCTCTAATGTAGTGATGGAAGGTTAATGGTTAAGCAAGGAAACTTAAAACCATCCTTTTGTTTTCCTTTGTTTCTGTTTGATAATTCTAAGGAACTATTACAAAAACTTCCAGACTGGACTATCATTTGTCAGTAGGATCTGACCTACAATGTGTAATTCCAATAAAAACAATGAAATTTAAGGCCTTTAAGTAGCATTAATAAGATCCTAGTTCCCAAGGCTTTGAACATGTATGACTTTGATAGACTGCAAAACATTACCAGCTGCAAGTAAACTCAATATAAAGTTATGAAGAAATCAGAAATTTGTCTTTCTTATTCTTTGATGTCATCTTCTCTGTGTCTTCTCAGTTCAGATGTTCCTGGTTTTTACAACTTTTTTCCTCTTTTTCAAAGCCTGCTGTCAGGAAAATCTCTGATGTTAGATATATAAAAATGAGTATGAAGTCAATACATTAACTGGCAAGGGTATTTGTATTTTAACCTTATCAGTAATTGAGTAATGGGAAGCTTCTCTCCAACATAACAGCCATTGTAGTTCAGTGAATTTCACCGATCAGCAGACTGGTAAGAGAAGGTGGTGTTGTGGTTGTTGCACTATCTGTATCATCCGTATCTCTTTTCTCATGTCCATTGTGGGACAAAATATGGTCAATTATTCATTTTTATCTCTTTTGAATGAGTTACTCCTAAGTGAATTTATTCTTACACAGATGGCCCTTAATTGCTGTGGTATAATTTTAAACCCATGCTAGCATATTAATAGCTAGCAAAATCCCTTGCAACGCATACTTCTGGCAATTACCTATGAGTTGGTATATATTCAGAAAATATTAATATGAACAAAGTTCAAATGAAAATAGTTACCCTAAAGCATATTACATATTCACCATTCAAGTGTAAATTAGTTTTGGAATGGCTTATTATTGAGTTATTGGACTATTGTGTTATTGTTCATCTTCATTAGGAGAATTTAGATGAATTTAGATTTACCTAGAATATTAGAAATGAAAGAGTCAACATCAATGAGGAAAATATTACCAAGGAAGATAAAATGACTTGCCCAGCTTGCCTTGTAACAGTGAAAGACCTATGGATACATTCATAACCACATGAGCCTAGACACAGCCAGTATCTAATATGAATGTGAATAGTATTGTTTACTAAATAGTAGCTTACCAAGTTTCTGTTGTTTAGCTGATAACACAGAAGAGCAGCATTTTATGTCTAGTTTATTGTTAAGGAACTCTAACCCACATTTCTTTTTGAAATCAAAATCAAAATTATATTAGGAATTTAAGTATTTACCTAATTTTACTGTGCCCCTTACATAAAATGTATGCACATTCATTATACCCATTTCTTGAATAATGAACATTGTTTACCATACTTACAGTGTAAATGAATCAGAGCCTTCTTTTGACGCAGTCAGAAGGTATTATTTCTGTTTTAACTGTACTTATAAAAATAACTTTCTTTTTCAAACTTTCCTTGAAACTTAACCTTTTACTCCCTAGTCATTTTGTTGTTTCTTTTCATATAACAAATCATTCATGAGAATGTGTTAGCCAAAATTTAAGGGCAGTGGTTCTCAACCTTATTAGGCACAACTATCAATTAAACAGAAATAGTCTTATTGGCCAGAGAATTCGTACACAGTAAATTGCATACATCTTGATCTCAGCTAAATCTCCTATTGGGCTTTTTTTTTTTTTTTTTTTACCAAATTGGGATTGGAGTCTGTCCACATAAAATTACAGGTGGGAATGGGAACTAAATATTAATGGAGGGTTGGAGTCTTCCATTCAGATAAGGAAAGAGACCCAGAAGCAACAATGCTAAAAATCTAAAGAATCAGAATGGGTTCTTGTGCCCAAGGTTGGTCACCACTGTATAGTATGAATATATTCATCTAAGAAGCAATATCTGCATATGTTACACTCTCACATCTTTTAAACTCTTAAAATTGATACTAGAGGAAAACAGTGTTTCTAACTAATATTTGATATACTACAAATACTCTTTCTTTCTTAACCTTAAGTTGCACTTACTGATTTCAAACTAACATTGAAAGTTTGACTTAAAACTGAACTGGCCCTCAAATTCCATCTTCTTTAATCTAAATTCAGAGGTGGTTCCTTAATTACTGTATATCTGATTCGCAGACCTCTGGTATGATTTCCAAGTTTAAAATAAAGATAACTTTTTAATCATTTTGTTATATAAACTCTTTCAATATATATTACAATGCATTTTACTTAAATGTAATTTTTATCAAATTATTCTTTATGATAACAATGTCTCAGGTTAATGTAATATAGAAGCATTCAAAATATACTTCTAAAATATGACTAAGCCACAAAACATATTAATCTATTGTGGTGCTGATGGAAGTCTTCCCTTTTTTGAAGGGTCATCTGCATAAAAAAAAGATCAATACATAGTGACAATGGCTTAACTAGAATTTTAAAGATATATGGCTATTGAGGATAGTTAATGGCTATTAAGTTTAATGACTATATTTACATTAACCATAAAAAATCAGCTGATACATTACATTTAAATTTTACTTTCCTATTACTTGGACATTTAAAGTTTAAAAGTTTACACTCAAAAGAAATTTTTTACATGTATAAATTTTCTGCACAAAAAATTGCACCTTACGTTCCAGTTTTATCAAATGCTAGTCCCTTTAAATACGGTATTAACAACACAACTAATTAACATGATTGGTGGGTTTTGAAAATGTTCCCTTTAGACCCTTTTTATTTGTTTTTAGACCTTTTGACTTTCAGCTACAAGTGAAAAAATGCACCTTCTTTATATCACTCTGTTGTCATTTTTGTTTACTTATTTTTTTTCCCCAATTTTACAGTAGGAACAGGTACTCTGTGGCCTATGCAGCTCAGAAGCCCTGGCTATTAAATGCTACAGTAGAAGAAAATATTACCTTTGGGAGTCCTTTCAATAAGCAGAGGTGATTATGAATTCATCATCAATATTAATCAAAATACAAAAGACTAATCCTTTATAATTAATGTGACTAGTTTTTCAGATGGTTGATCAAACAGATTTCTCCACTTCCCTGATTTCCCTCTCCTGTGTCTATTTCCATGACATACCACCAAGATAAATGGGGTCTCCACATGAAAAATAGGATTCAATGGGAAGTCTAAGCCTCTCTTTCATAATTTGTTCTCTTGTATTCACATGTGTATCTGTGTATAAGTGAACACACATGTGTATATATGAATATGAAATGAATAAACACACATACATATGTATATGTGTGTATACAAATATGTGTGTATGTGTTTATTCATTCCATATTGTGGAGGGAGGTAGAGAAACAGAAAAGTAAGAGGGAATTTGAAGGGAAGGGGGTGACTTGATGGATAGGAAGTATCATCATGGGACTAAGGAGAGGATTCAGGCACTGGTAGCAGCCAGAGAGCACCGTGTCTCAGCAGTTTATCAGGCATCACCTATCCAGTGGTGAGAAGGTATGCCCACACTAGTTTTAGCCCCCACTTTGTGGCTTCTGAGATCCTGTCTCTTCCATTATTCTTATGTTACCAACAGTTCTTTTTCTAGCTATCTTCACTAGCACAACAGGAATTTTGTAAAAGAGAATACTTGATCTGAATAATTATGTAGACGATGGTGGAGGATGGGCATTCTATGAAGTTGGAACAGTCTAACAAAGTGAGGACTATCCAAGGACCATATCCAAGATATGGCCAAGGCATAGTGTGTTCCTTTCTTTTCTATTCATTGCACGTTCCATCAGTCTCCCAGTCATCTAAGCTAAAAAGTTCGTGATCATCCATAATTCCTCCTTTCATTTTCTCCCTCATATTCACAGCTGTCTGAAGTAGATAGATAGTTTACATAAAGGGATTATAATATTGTAAAGATAGTTGGAGGTCAAATTGTGGAGGACTTTGAATGTCAGAATAATGACTTTGTACTTTAACCTCTGAGCAGTGGTAAATCTCTTCAGTTTTTGATCATGGCAGTTTTTTTTTCAGGGAAATCAGTCTAATGGCAAGATGTAGAATGAAGTGGAATTTGGAGGAGACTATGGGGGACATGGGGACAAGAGATGATAGTGAGTTCTAGGCTAGCATGATGATGGTGGGAACAGAAAATAAGTCATAAGTATAAGAAATGATTTAAAGGAAGACTTGATAAGATACTGTGAAATCAAAGCTGACTTCAAAATTTCAAAACTGATCACACATAAGAGAAAAAGAAAAGGCAGGAGGAAGAGCTAGTTTAATTGGAATGGGTTTTGAATGTGGCAAATTTAGAGACATCCAAAGAAATGGAAACAGCCAGTGGGTTTTGAAACTGGAGTCAGGAGAGTGCAAAGGACTGAACACATTCTGATTTTTGAATCATCCACATGAAGTAATAGTCAGGGTTGAGGGAATAAGCATTTATTAAGAGCCTAGAATGTGCCAAGCACTGTGCTAAGTGCTTAAAAATATTATATTATTCAAGCTTCATGACACCCATTATTCCCATTTTACAGCTGAGGAAACTGAAGCAGAAGAAAGTTAGTTAATTGCCCAAAGTCAAACAGGCTATTAAGTGTCTGAGGCTATATTTGAAATCAGATCTTCCTGACTCCACTCTTGACACTATCCACTGTGCTTCCCAGCTGCTTCTGATGAGGCCCCGGGAGCTGATGAGCTCTTCCAGAGAAAGGCTATAGAGAAAAAAAGAGCCTAATGATTTGCTGTGTCACCTGCCCACAAATTTAAGCAATTTTCTGTTTCACTTAGTATATAGACAGGTCTTAAAGAATAAACTTGCACTAACATTTGTAAATCACCTACAACTATGTGATATTGTCTAATTTTGTCTTTGCCCAAATTTAGTAGGTCTACAGCTTACAGGTACCAAGATTCCAGAGCTTAGTTACTAAGCTTTAGAACCCATGACTAAAATTCATCTTTTCTCTGAAGGTACAAAGCTGTCACAGATGCCTGTTCTCTTCAGCCAGATATTGATTTGTTGCCATTTGGAGACCAAACTGAAATTGGAGAAAGGGTAAGTGAAGAGTTAAATAATCCATGTATATCCATAATTACATATGTGTATATATAATATTTAAATAAGATAAATGTATTAAATATGATAAATAAATACTGTTATTTGAATAAAAGACTATGGAAAAAAGTTTTTACTTTTCTCATTAATTTCCCATAAAGTATAATGAGACCTTAGAATCTAAGCAGTATGTATTTCACGAGTGCTAGAAGCAAGACTACAAATAGCCTCTAATGCTGTACGTCCCTGGGCTTTGGGGGAAAAAATGGCCCTTCATAGTCACTAGACTGAGAAAACTTCCAATCCCTGAATCACCATAAATACTTAGGGAAATTTCCTCTCTTACATACCATCTCCCACCCCCCAAAAAATGTAATTCTGTTTTAGAAAGATTATCTCTTCTGGGACTATGTAATGTTAATAGGCTATAAGCTCTTCCCCACTCATTAATAGGCCTCAGGTGGAGCCCGTTTAGGGAAACTTGCTTGGGGAAGCTTCCTTGTAGGAAGGCTTTCACACTTTTTGCTAATTTCTAATTAGGCACTGAGTCAAGAGGGCTATGATGCTTTCTGGCTCTGAGAAGTGTAAATATACTCTGAGTTGGTATTTTGCTTTGGGAGCTAGCTAGCTTATGGGAAGGATCTTGTGATTCCTTGGTGGAGATCTTGAGTAGTTGTATGTTCAGAGTTGCTCATCTGCTCAGATGTAAAAAATCTCTTGATACAGGGATGTATGTAAAATGTATATCGATATTCCTTTGATTCAGGCAGTCAGAGCCCTGTCTGTTGGTTGTTATTTCTCTATTTGTGTTTTCTCTGAAGTTCAGGGTGCTGACTTTTCCCCTGAAGTAGTGATTGTAATTAAAAAAGATTTTTGACCCCTTAAACAGCTATCTTTCCTAGTAAAGCAGATCTAAGAACCTGTGCTAGCATTCATCCTGGGTATGCCAGTATGGTCGATGCTCCAGACCAGTGAAATGACTATGAGAGTCTGAGTAAGGGTGCCCAGAATGAATCAAGGCAAGTAGGGAGAAATGAACCTACAGGAACAGTTGGTCTCCCATTGTTGTAGAATTGTGATTATTTGCTGCAAATATACTGGTTTAGGGGGATTAAGGAACGTCCTTGGTGGGAACATAGCCAGCAGTTTTCACAGTGAGATTAAGCATTCCTTAAATATCTCAAGAACAATAGTACCCATCCCATCTAATCCTTGGGTTAAATGTAGAGTGATTATAACAGCACCTCATAAACACAATTTGGCAGAAAACTGCTGTTCAGTACTTGATTCAATTCAAAAAGTGTTTATTAAGTGATTACTATTTTCTTAATACTGTGCTAGGCACTCTGAGAGTTATAAAACAAGCGTGAAACACAACATCCTGATGTTGACCAAAATGTTTTTTATCGAGTGTTTTATTAATTGTGCATTAAGATTGTTGCCTATAACTTTTTACTCTGCAGCCCTCTCTGTGTCTTCCCTGACAGAATGTCTTTTTATCATTATGTAAAAATTGCCTTAGACCTATCTCTGATATTCAAGTAAAATCTGAAATATCTTTCCAACCTGAAACTGTGACTAAGAGAGCATGTTGCCAAGCAGAGGATCTTTCCTGAGATAGTAACTTGTGACATAAATCTATTGATGAGTAATTTTAGGAAAAAAAAGCATAATAATAAACATAATCACTATTATTTGTATTGGTATGTTTCTTTTTATGAATAATACTAATCATATATTTATTATTGTTAAATAGTTGCATATGCATAGAATAAAAGTTCTATTCACTAGTAAATATACAATTTGTCTTGATTTAATTAAAATTTTAGTTAGTAAGAGTTATCATCTTATGAATGTACCATCAACATCAGTTAGGGGCAGGCAAATGGTACAGTGGATAGAGCTGTGGGCCTGGAGTCAGGAAAACCTGAATTCAAATTTGATTTCAGATACTTGTAAGTTGTTTGACTCTGGACAAGTCACTTAGCCTGTTTGCTTCAGTTTCCTTGGCGGCTCTAAAATGAGGAAAATAAGAGCATCTCCTTCACAATGTTGTTGTGAGGATTAAGTGAAATAATATTTGTAAAGTGCTCATTAAAATGCCTGGTACGTAGTAGGCACTATATAAATGCTTATCTTTCCCCCTTCCCTTCTCCATAGAAGTGATTTAAATTTATAATACTAGAAATTACCAAATTTCTAGTATTAAGGATGATTTTGTTTAAAAAATAATTTTGACTTTTATGGCTTGCTGTAGTCAAATCATTTTTTTTGCTCAAATAACTGATATTTATAATCTATTATATTTATTAGGGGATTAACCTAAGTGGAGGCCAACGACAAAGAATCTGCGTAGCCCGAGCTCTCTATCAAAACACTAACATTGTCTTCTTGGTAAGAATATTTCTTTTGTTTTTATATTTAATTTTTTTTTCATCTTGAAGTAAACATTTAGGGGAGACTAGGTGGCGCAGTGAGTAAGAGAGTCAGCCCCGGAGTCAGGAGGACCCGGGAAGACCCGGATCGGTTCCAGCCTCATATACTTAACACCCCCCCACACAAAAAAACTGTGAACATTTAGAGACTAAGAGGAGTCTTCATTTACCAAAGAAAACATGGATTAAATATCTTGATTTGTAGAATACAGGATTAGGTCAAGCCGAGGGAACACATGATAACAGATCACCATAGTGCTGAACACTAGCCACAGGAAATTATGGTATAAGTGCTAAGGAGACAAGATTTCCTCCCACAGAACTGATTAGTCCAATGAATTACAAGTGGTTTGATGGACTGTAGTAATTCATGTGGAAGGGTTGAAATACTACAATTCAATTTCAAATGCAATAATTTCAATTCATTAAATATTTGTTCATGCAGGTCTTCCCGATTCTACGTCCAGCATTCTACTCACTGGGCCACCCAGTTGCCCCTGTGCTTTACAGAAATGCTGACAATTTTCAGGATTTAATATCATTTTCCTACCTTACTAATGCTATCAATGGTTTCAGTTGTTTTCTTTGCTGATCATCTGGTGTCTTTTATGTAAACCATCCTATCATTTGCAAATTGATATTGTTCCCTTTTTGCTAATGTGGTTACCTTTAATTGTTTTCTACTTGTCATACTTCTTGTTGTTGGCATGTCTAGAACTATGTCACTTAAACGAGATAAGGAGATCTCCTCAGTTTGTCCCTGCATTTGTTGAGAAAGCTTCCAAAATTATTCCTTTGCAAATAGGGATAACTTTTGGTTTTAGATAAGTTCTTTTTATTGTATTAAAAATGACACATCTTAGAAAAACTGAAAGTTCCTATGATATTTATGAGAATATCTTCAGTCTCACTAAGAAAATGCAGTACTTTAAAAAAAGTATTGATATTTTATTAATACATTTTTTCTTTTTTGCTTGCTTATTTATTAAATGG
Source organism: Petaurus breviceps papuanus (assembly GCF_028583685.1). Lineage (NCBI taxonomy): Eukaryota > Metazoa > Chordata > Mammalia > Diprotodontia > Petauridae > Petaurus > Petaurus breviceps. Next base: position 356,253 of record NW_027186523.1, on the reverse strand, counting down.
ATGTCTTAGAACTAGCAGCCTCCTGGATAATTTATGCTGCCTCCAGTCATAAATTATCAGTTAACCACCTTTCATTTAAGCCATTTTAATCAAAAACAATTTTTAAACTAATCTAAAATTTGTTTTCAGAAATTTGTTTCAAAAAGCAGTGTTTTAAGCTCTTCCTCCAGGCGATTGGAAGGATATGGTATATACATAAATAAGTATAATATAAAATCGTTTGATCAAGCCAAAGAAAAAGTTCAGATGGTGTTCTGGGGAAATTTTTGGAGGAAGAGCTTACTTTCAACTTGAGGGCTCAGGAAGGACTCCAAGAAGGATGATAGGATCATAAATATAGAGCTGAAATGGACTTTGAAGATTTTCTAGTCTAGACTCCTCATTCTACAGGTGAAGAAACTATATCTCAGAGAAGTTAAATGATTTATCTGAGGTAACACGAATATTAAGTGTTCAGTGAGAAAGTCAGAATTTGAATCCAAGTCCTCTGATTCAAGAACCAATATGAGGAGTTAGTAACTGAGCCGTACCTTAAAGAAAGAGAAGGATTTCAACAGTTGGACATGAGGAAAGAGGGTTTTCCCCCAGAGGAATGGGCAGATGAGAGCAGTTTGTTCCAATGGCCATGAAGGCAATGGAAGCAGGTGGTGTGGAGTGCTTAGAGTTTAGTTTGGTTAGGCATCAGAGATGCCAGGGTCAACCACTGCATCTTGGGCCAATGCTCGTCCTCTTGACTTTTGCCTTGCCATTGGATTTTAATGACTCTCTATTTATGAATTTTTCTCTATGAAATTTTCCTCACGTAAAGATCATTTGTTATTTAATTAAGAGTTTCATAGTAAATTAGAATAAAGATATGGATACTTTTCTTAGTCCTGCTGTTAATATAGTATATTACTTTAGGGATATTAAGTGGGAAGGGACATGAGCTCTCCAGTAAGATGGTCTGGGTTTGAATCTTGTTTCTGCTACTTAATATTGTATTAAGGTTGTCACTTCCCCTCAGTGGACCTTGGTTTTCTCATGATGAGAGGACTGAACTATGATGGTTTTAAGAACCCTTACAGTTATAAATCTTGGGTCCTAAATTTCCATTCAGCCTAGCAAATGTCACCCACACCTTTGTATGTTAAAAGTTACAGACTCAATAAATCAATATTAAATCTACCAAAAAAAAAAGTTAACAGTTCCTATTATACAAAGATATACCTTCTTTATGTAATCATTGTTCATTCATATATGGTGATGCTCCTCACCATTTCTATTAGAACTTTTTAAAAAATCCATAAACTAACTATATTATGTCAAATTTGTCATGCCTATTAAAATGCAATCATTAGCCAAATCAAAAGGCGCAATGAAATAGACTAGTTCCAGTAAAACTTGAAATATCATTACACCCTTTTATTTTGCCATAAAATAATTGCTTGTTGCTGTGCAAATTACTTTTACTTGTCATGAGGAAGATAAAAAGAGAGAGAAAGGATAAAGCAGTACATCAGATCACAGAGCTAGAGTTAGAACCAGAAGTATACGGGTAAATGTTTTACAACTGGTTCTTAAAAAATTGTACATAGTATAGGCTTTTAAATTTTAATCTGAATTATTAACATTTTTTCCATTTTCTTAAGTCTTGACAATCAACAAAACAATAATTCTAGCCCTGATTCATAGCATTTGCCAAATCTCAAAGGCATAAATGTTCACACTAAAAAATCAGCAACTGATCCCAGATGATCTAGCTCCAGCATGCTGGAAAGGATCTTAGAGGCCATCTAAGTCCACAAAATGAATCCACCTTCATTTTCTAGATTAGGAAAAGAATGCCCATGAAGGTGAAGTTACTTGCCCAAGGTCACCCAGACATCAGAGGCAATATTTGAGCCAAGATCCTGAATCCACTCCACCAGTCCATTACCATTATACCTTTGCAGACAATCCAGAGAAACTAGAGTAAAAAAAAAACTCAGCTAAAATCCATTTCACATTGCTTATTGACACGCTCAGAATTTACCAGAAAATGGGGAGTACTCTGGGAATACTTTCGCCTCTGTTACAAAAGGAAATATTTTCTTCCACTCTACTGGAGCCAGAAATAAGTCCTAAAGACATCTGGATTATAACCATGGTGGCTTCCTGAATTACCCAAAGCCAGCATTTTCCTAGAGACTCAGTCTGAATAAATGCAGCTGCCCAGATAACCTAGAAGCCTTTCTTATTACATTGACCACTGAGATGTGTCTTCCATAGTGAGAGTATTCAGAAATATGAATTCTTTTTACTGTATCTAAACCTTAAATATATATAATTTTAGACTTTCTCGGCATTCACAGTAATTAATGTCACATTTTTATCACTGAATAATTCTAATATTTCATAGTAACTTTGGTGGCACTTCAGATTTTATATGTGGGTGATATTTCCTTTAAGGAAATTAAAATAACCAGAATTTTTCAGTTTTTGCGTATTTTGCTTTGTACTTTTTCTAGAAAACAGCTTGTTTCATAGCATATTTATCTATTAGGATTTATCTTTAAAAAGGCATCTGGGATATATTCTGAGGTCAGTATAGCGTTAACAAGACACAGAGGCAATGAACTAAGCAGCTTTAGACACAGGATGCTAACCTGGATGGGAGACTGGAACTTGGCAATTTTCTCTCAATTTTGCAACAATGACCTTGAATAAGCTATTATTATCTTAGAAGGGGTGGGATAAAGAGTCAGTGAATCAGATAGCGTTTATTTAGTGTTTTCTATGTGCCAGTCTTGTGCTAAGCACTGGGGATACAAAGAAACAAAACAAAACAAACAAACAAAAAACAACAACCTTAATTCCTCCCTTTAGGGAGCTCACATTTTTTCCATTTAACAAGCAAACAGCTATATACATACATGATATGTACAGGATAATTGGAGAGTCATCTCAAAGGGAAGGTACTGGTGTATGAGGGGCCCCAGAATGGGCTCTTAGAGAAAGTGAGTATTAGGGGGTGAGATTAGCAGAGGTGTATAGGGAGAGTATTGGAGACAGCTATGAAAAATAGAATGGGGAGATGGAGTATCATGTGAGAAGAAAGATAAGGCCAGTGTCACTGAATTAATAGGAGGAAGGGAGTAAGGTACCACAAGACGAGAAAGGTAAAAAAAAAAAGGTCCAGTTTGTAAAGGTCTTTGAAAGCCAAACAGGAATTTTATCTTTGATCCTGTAGGCAATAGGGAGCCATATGTGTTTACTGAGTAGGAATGTGACCTGGTCAGACCTTTGTTTTAGGCAAATCATTTTGGCAGCAGAGTGGAGGATGGTCTGGAGTGGGGAGAGACTTAAGGAAGGGAGACCAATCATAAGGTTATTAACTAAAGTTACAAAGGGTGTAGTAGTTAATACCAATCATAAAACTAACTTGTTGATTTTTTTAAATAAGAAAGTTAAGCAATTACAAATGACTGATATATCTTAAAGAAAATTATTAACCCCCCACAAAGCAGAAAGTGTTATAATGCTTTATATTCAATACAATTTTTCTTCTGCTTAGAAAAAGGGATCATGCCAAATGGGTTATACTTATAGTTTTTAGTAATAAGTAATAAATGAATCCAGTCACACATAAGGGAATGTCCATCATTTAATTTTACCTCTTTTGGTAAAGATTAATATGTCAGTAGCTCCTCTAGTCATTAGGTGGTCTACATCAACAATATAAAAAATAAAGACTATCTGTAATATCCTCCTGTTCTCTCGCACAGTTGTGGCAACACCTGTAGAACAACACTATAGAATATAGTTGATGAACTTTTTATAAAAGTTCCTCATTTTACCTGTTCAAATGCTATTTTGCTATGGTCTTAAAAAAAACAAACCATAACTTTACTAGTCTTTTGTATCATCTTAAATACATGAACATTATCTAAATACAGGAGTGTGATAAACATTTATGCAATAAACTATAATATATTTTACAGAAATTCAGTACTATTACTCTGTGCGTACATATATTTTTTTCTGTATTCTAAAAATCTAAGTCATTTGAGGGCATAAAACTACTTTTCCAAAATCATGAATTTTAATCCTATTATACTTCCATATTTCCAACTGAGCAATCTTCTTTATGCCTTTTTAAATGATCAATTATTTATCTGCATAGAGTTATTACTCTGGGTCTGAAATTATTATTAAATATTGTGATGAAATGTTTAATAACTGCTATTTTCAGATATAATGGTTGAAATTTTCCTCATGTAAAGATCATTTGTTATTTAATTAGGAGATTCATAGTGAATGAGAATATAAGATGTGGATACTTTTCGTACTTTGGCTGTGTAATGGTAATGGTAATTTGAAGATCTTCCCTGTCCTTTAACAGGCCTAAGGGAATTTGAAGATCTTCCTTCCCCTTAATAGGCTGAATGTAATCACATGGAGCCTGTGGTGGGAGGAATTTGCTGAAGGGTGGAGAAGAGTCCACAGGAGTCTGGGTGTCAGAGCAGTTAGAACTAGAGGGAGGAAGGGACACACCCAAGGAGACAGCTAGGCTTGTGTTTGCCCCTTGCTATGATAGCTAGGTTTGTGAGTGTTTGTTTGTGGGAAGGCTAAAGGATGGTACGGCTCCCTGCTGTGTTATGGTGTATTAACTTCTTTGTTGTTATGATGGATTCAGTTTCCTGGTGTTGGGATTTGGCTTTCTAGTGGCTGAATAAATGTTTTGTGTCTGTCTTATATGAGGAGAGTCTGTTATATTTTGTGATTCAGACTTATGCTGACATATTTGTAGTCACCATTGGTGCTGTGTTGGTGCTAAAGGCTATTAATATAGTATGTTACTTTAGGGATATTAAGTGGGAAGGATTTTGCTAGGCAGCAGCAATGGCAGCAGTTTCCACCAGCTTGCTTCTTCCCCTCCACTGTTTTTAGGATTTCCTGGAAGCTTATTGGAACTTCAGGGCCATTTATATGACTGGCTGCTGGCATGGCTGATTTAAATGGAAAATTAAAATTGTTGCATGTGTCTATGCAACTTCCACATCCAAACTCAGTGGATGATGTTAAATGTGGGCAAGAGCAGAGTCTCACCTGAGGCATCCTTAGGCAGGGAAAAGATAAATAGAAATTGATTGCCCCAACTCTACTGGGAAGGATTGAAGACCTTCTTTACTTAAAGACAAGCTTTTCCCCATCCATTCTCTTCATTCGTAGAGCCATCACTCATTACTTTTTACCTATACACTATTTTAAAAACCTCCTAATTTGTTTACATGTATCATCTTCCTCTCTCCAATCTGTCTTCTACTTGGATGCTAAAGAGCCATTCTTAAAACACATGTCTGACCACATCATTCCTTTGCTCAGTAAACTCAGCATCTCCCTGTTATGTCTAGTATCAAATACAGACTTCTCTGCCTGCTATTTAAAGCCCTTTACAATCTGGCTCCAACTTACCTTTCTACTCTTATTACATTTTATTCCCATTCACACAATCTTTTTCCAGCTAAACAAAGTCTTCCGATCATTTCTCACTCATAAAGTTATATCTCTTAAAGCTGTGCCTCTGCAAAGGTCATAGTCAAGCCTGGAATACATTTCCTCCTCTTAGAATCTCTTGCTTTTTTTAAAGCTCATCTACATTTCTGAGATAAATACCATACGCCACAGCTCTACTACTGTGTCATGCCAACACATCTGTCTCAACCTTAGAGAAAAGGGCAAGTGGACTGTTTGAATGCTACATTTTTAGGTAAAGACAATGACCAAAAGAATGAGAAGAAGGTGTGGAGGAGTTGTGATTTGCTTTTGGGTGCCAGATTGATAAAAGCATGATTCATCATAATATAAAAGTATTAAACATGACTCCATTTCTGTCTCTCAGAAATGTGGATAATCATTGTATTACATATTATAATAAATCATATCTTACCAGATAAAACAAATATTTGCATGAAGGTGTTGGTTGGTGCATGCATTATTGTTTCTAGTTTGGACCTAGAAGGTAATACCTTCACTTGAAAAACCTTTAACAATTATTTGTATAGATAGTTTGAGCTGGCCATCACTCCTGCTTTTCCCAAACTTGAACTTCTAATGAATCAATTTCACTCTATACTATCCTCTAACCTTAAATTCATTAACTCTTATCCTGTCTTTGCTTATGACTTGCCAACCCCCAGCCCTGAATTACTTTCACCTTCCAAATTCTGTGATCCTACCTTTGTGCTAATAAATGAGCTGGAGGACATCATACAACAGTATTGACTAGATCAATTACAATTTTATCTAATGAGGCCATTTGCTCTGAGCTACTGCTTCTCCCCTCTTCATCTCACAAAGCTTTGATTTAATTCAAGATTTCTTTTATTATTCCAGATTCTTTTCAAGAGGTGACCTTTCTCACCAGGTCACTGCCATTACATGTAACCTTGATTCCTTTGCAGTCTGGCTTCCAACTTCATTACTCAGCTGAAGCTGCAGCCTCCTAAGTCACTAATAATATTTTAATTGCCAGATCCGTTGGTCTTTTCTCTGCCTTCATCCTCCTTGACCTCTCTGTAGTATTTCACACTGTGCATCGCTCTCTCCTCCTGGACACTCTTTTCTCTCTGAGTTTTAATAATGCCCTCCTCTCTTGATTTTCCTTCTGCCTATCCGACTTCTTCCATCTCCTTTATTGGATCATTATTATCTATATACTGCCTTATAATTGTGAGCATACGCTAAAGCTTTTCCCTGAAACCTCTTCTTTTTTCTCTCACTTGATAATCTCTTCAGCTCCCATGGGTTCAATTATCATCTCTCTGAAGATGACTCCTAGATCTATCAATCTAATTTTAATTTGTCTCCTTAGCTCCAGTCCCATACTGCAGATTGTCTATTGGCTCTTTCCAGTTGAATGATCCATAGAGATCTTAAACTCAATGTGTCCAAAACAGAACTCTTTGTCTGTCCCTCCAAAACCTATCCCTCTTTCAAAATTCCCTATTACTTTTGAGAGCACCCTTATTCTCCTAGTTACTCAGTTTTGACCCTTAACTCTTCCCTCTCATTGTCCACACATATACAAACAGTTTTCAAATCTTGTCTTTTCTGTCTCTGTATCTCTTGCATATGTACCATTTTCTACACTTATACATGTACCATCAGAGTTCAGATCCTCAACTCCTCTCACCTGGTCCATTGTAATAACTTCCTCTTTGATCTCTCTGCCTAAGGTCTCTCACCACTGCTATCATCCGCAGAACCTCCAAAGTGACTTTCCAAAAGCTCAAATTTGACCATATCACCTTCCTACTCAGTGAACTCCTGTGGCTCTCTGTCACTGGTAGGAACAAATGTAAACGTTTTCTTTTTGGCATATAAAGCTCTTCACAACCTGCTCTCATCCTGCTTCTCTTCCCTTACTCTACACACTTTCTTCACACATGGCGCTCTGTCTTCTACCCCTGTACCTTTGGACTGGCTATATCCCTCATTCCAAGAATGTTCTTCCACCTCTTGGGATCTCAGGTTTCCTTAAGAACTAGTCTCAAATGCTACTTTCTTCAGGAGTCACTTCCTGGTCCCCTAACTGCTAGTGCCTCCTAAGCTAAGGTTATTTTATGTTTATACTTAATAAGCATTTGTTAATTGAATAATTTTAAAATTCACTTCATTGAAAAGATACAAATAAAATAGTCCAAACCTTTATATTCTCTTGAGGGAATACTAACACATATGCCAATAAGCAAATATAAAATAATTTATGAAGTGAAAGAACACGAAAATATGTGTGTACGTGGGGGAAAGGGAGGATGGATTAACAGAGAGGAAAGAATTCAGTCGAGACATAGATCACCTTTGCAAAGGCATGGATGTGAGATATATCATGAAGAAATGTAGTATGAAATAAGACTGAAAAGTTAGATGGCAGTCAAGTTGTAGAGGGTTTTCCATGCCCACTTTCCATGGTGTGGGGCTATACTTAGAGACATTAGGGTATAGTGAATAAAGAACTGATCTTGAAACCAGAAGACCTGGGTTCAAGTTCCTCCTCTAAAATGTACTGGTTGTGGGGTGGCCAGGTAGCACAGCGACTAAGAGCACCGGCTCCAGTGTTGAGAAGACCTGGAGATCGAATCCCGGGTTCAGACACTTAGCACCTACCCAGAAACACCTGGCTGTGTAACCTTGAGCAAGTTACTTAACCCCAAATGCTTAGGGGCGGCCAGGTGGCTCAGCGAGTAAGAGCATCGGCTCCAGTGTCGGGATGACCTGGATCAAATCCGGGCTCAGATACTCAGCACCACACCCAGAAATAACTGGCCGTGTAACCTTGAGCAAGTTACTTAACCCCGATTGCTTTAAAAATAAATAAATAAATAAATGTACTGGTTGTGTGACCCTGAGTAAATTACTTACCCTTTCAGTGAGCACCAGAGTGAAGTCTCTAAGACTGTAAGTTACAGGGGGAAGAAAATACTGGTGTGGAGAAATAGGGGGCATTCTACCCATGCAAGTCACTATTTTTTTTTCTTTTAACCTAGAAGCTCTGCATATTTATTTAATTTTATGTACAGTCTCTATCCCCTTTAAATACCAAACTGAGGATTTTGTACTTTATTCTAGAGGTTATTGGAAGTCACAGAAGTTTTTGAGTATAGATTTTGAATAGATCAGAACCATATTTTAGGAATATTAATTTGCCAAATTGTGGAAGATGGGTTATAAGTAGAGACTAGAAACATTAAAATGGCAGGAGCTAGTTAATGCAACATATGAAGTACTGGACCTAGAGTCAGAAAGAACTGAGTTCAAATGTGGCCTCAGACACTTACTAGCTGTGTGACCCTTGGCAAGTCACTTAACCCTCTTTGCCACAGTTTGCGTATCTATAAAATGAGCTGGAGGAGGAAATGGCAAACCCCTCTAGTATCTTTGCCAAGAAAACCCCAAATTGGGTCACAAACAGTTATACATGACTGAAGCAACTGAGCAACAGCAGAGATATGGAGACCAATTAGGAGCCTGTTGTAAGAGTGAAAAGGGAGGGAGGAAGGAGTAGACATCTATTAAACATCCACTGTATGCCGGACACTGTACTAAGCAGTTTACAAATATTATCTCATTGGATCATGACAACAACACTGTGAGATAGTTTAACCCCACTTTACAGTTGAGGAGGCAATTTGCCCAGGGTAACATGGTAGAAAGTGTCTGGGGGACAAATTTGAACTTAAGTCTTACTGATTCCAGGCCCAGTGTTCAGAAGTCCAGATAAAGAAATTTTGAACTAGGTTATTTGTTATGTGAGAGAAGAGAAGGAGACATATGCAGGAGGTAGAATAAAAAAAAAATTGACCAGGCTTTCTTGGATATGAGTATTGAAAGGGAAAAAAATAAAGATGACCCCCCCCCCCCAGGATTTGAAGGATTGTGTTGAGGATTGTTTTTTTTTTCATTTTTCAAATGCTTTATTAACTTCTGATTTACATAATTAATTTCCACCAGATTTTGAGTTACAAATTTTCTCCCCATTTTTCCCCTTCCTACTACCCCAAAATAGCGGTCCCACAGGATATCCCCTCCTCCAATCTGCTCTCTCCCATATCTTCTCCCATACTTCCTTAGACTTTTCCAGTAGGGCATGGTGCATCTCTATGCTCCAGTGCCTGTATATCTTCTTTCTCAATTACATGTAAGATAGTGTTTATAATGGATTCTTTCAACCTCTATTTTGCCTTCTGGTTCTACAATATCCAGGCAATTTTCCTTGAGAATATTTTGGAGGATGATTTCTAGGTTCTCTCCCTGATCATGGCTTTCAGGTAGTCCAATAATTTTTTAAATTATCTCTCCTGGATCTATTTTCCAGGTCAGTGGTTTTTCCCTTGATATATTTCACATATCCTTCTGTTCTTTCTTTTGTTTGGATCTGTTTAACATCATCATGATTTCTCTTAAAGTCACTAGCTTCCCTTTGCTCCATTCTAAATCCAAGGGAACAATTCTCCTCATTGAGCTTTTGAGATTCTTTTTCCATTTGGCAAATTCGACTTTTCAAGGCATTCCTCTCCTCATTGCCTTTTTGAGCCTCTTTTGCCAATTGAGTCAGTCTGTTTTGTAAGGTATGATTTTCCTCAGTCAGGCTGTTGATCCTCAGTTCATAATTTTCTTGCATTGTTCTCAATTTTCTTCCCATTTTTTCCTCCACTTCTCTTATCTGCTTCTTTAGGTCCTCTATGGCCTGTAACCAGCTCGTATTTTCCTTTGAAGCTTTTGGTGCAGGAGTTCTGACTTCACTGTCTTCCTCTTGTTCCATGCTTTGCTCCTTTTTGTCCCCAAAATAGGAGTCTAATGTTGGAATCTTCTGTTTGTTTTGCTTCCTTTGTCTCGTCATGTCGTCCCTCAGTCACTTGACCCCTGGGCGCTTTGCCAAAGTAGGACTCTGCCACCAGACAAGGGAGCTTTCATCCCAAACACTGGGGTTTTCTCAGCTGCTGGAGGTATTAGTTGGGTGCCCTCTCTAAAGCCTCTACACACTCTGGCACCCCAGAACCTCCACCCTAGACTGCAATCCAGATCCAAGAAAGTTAAAGCAAGAGTGATTACCCCTCAGACTGGTCACTTGGTCCCCCTACACTCTGCAGGCCAGGAGTTGAAGCTGCCATGTGGCGCTGGCTGTGCCAGGCATCTCAGCGGCTTCTCGCCCCGGGGGCAAAAGCCTACACACTCACACCAACTGGTCCCAAAGTCCACACTTCACTGACGTCTCACTTTGTCCATTCACATCTATGTGTTGATGAATCTGGAAACAGCCATAGCTGCTGGTGATCTGGAGTCCCTCTGCCCGATGGCTAAAACCTCCAGCTCATGGGGACCTGGGCTTAGCTCCCAGAGCGCTGCTGCACTGGCCAATTCCTGCTGGCCTGCTGGGCTGTCCTCCATGGGAGGTTAGCTTCTCTGTGTCATTTTGTGGGTTCTGCAGCTCCAAAGTTTGTTTAGAGTCCCCTTTTACATGGATTGGGGAAGGTGGAAGCCGGAGCCCAGAGGAGGTCCTGCTTCTACTCTGCCATCTTGACTCTGCCCCCCCCCCCCGGATTGTTTTGATATTAATAGAATTATTGTCTTGCTAAGAGATAAATTTTGGGAAAACATAAGGAATTCTGTTTTGGATATGTTGAGTTTGAAATACTGATATTTACCTATATCCAGTTGGAGATAATAATATGATATATATATATATATATATATATATAGTAGGCAGATAATAATATGGGAGTTTAGTTCAAATAAGAGAGTGAGGCTAAATATGTAGATTGTACAGTAACCTGCACAAAAATGATAACTGAACCCATGGGAACTTAAAAGCTCACCAAAGCAGATAAACATAGAGCAATTAGAAAAGCAGTTTAGAACCAAGGAAGAGGTGTCACAAAATCCAGGAAGGCAGGAAAGAAAGATCAGGGAGAAGGACTGATCGGTAATGTGAGAGGCATCAGAGAGTACAAGCAGTATGATAACTGAGGAGGGAAAAGTCATTGTATTTAGGATTTAAGGCAGCATTTTTAACCTTGAAAATTGAAGTTTCAGTTGAGTGGTGGGATCATAATTAATAATGCAGGAGAATGAGAAATGAGAGAAAATTGAGGAAATGGAGGCAACATGTATAGAGGACTGTTTCTGAGTATTTGACTAGGAAAGGTTATAGAGATTTAGGACAATATGAATGGCAAGGTCAATTGAAATTTATTTAAGGAGGGAGACCCTTGCATGTTTGTAGGTGGTAGAAAGAATTAAGAATAAGGAGAAAGTGAAAATGAGAGAAGAAAGGGAATGATCAAAGAAGAAAGCCTTTGGAAGATGTGGATGGATGGGATCAAGAGCTGAATTAGAGGCATGGGTCTTGATAAGGAAGGAGAAGGGCCAAATTTCTTCATCAGAGTAGAGCAAAAGTGAAGGGAATAGAGCCTAACAATGGAGGGCTTTAAGGTCTTAAGTTAATAAATACCAGTTATGAATACTTATGAGATAGTGAATAATTTATAAACAATTTGGGAGAATATTATACCAATAATTTCATCTAAAATTTTCTAGAAGAAACAGATTTCTAAAATATAACCTTTCTTCCTCTCCTCTCTCCCAACACTGTTTGATTGATTCAGGATGACCCATTCTCTGCACTGGATATTCATTTGAGTGATCATTTGATGCAGGAAGGGATTTTGAAATTTCTCCAAGAGGACAAGAGAACACTTGTTCTTGTGACCCACAAATTACAGTATCTGACACATGCTGACTGGGTAAGAGCTTAGAAGAGACCTTTCGTGATTGATTTTCTCTGTATGGCACCTTACACAATTTATGACTTGAAGATGTTTTCAGTGATTTTAAAGATAAAAATAATTAAATTTTGCTTCTTAAGTTGTGAATGTAATATGTATAATTCATTTCCTTTAGATCATAGCAATGAAGGATGGTAATGTACTGAGGGAAGGAACTTTGAAGGATATTCAAAACAAAGACGTTGAGCTTTACGAACACTGGAAAACACTTATGAATCGCCAAGACCAAGAATTAGAAAAGGTAACTGTAAATCGTCCTGAGATGTCAAGATAGACCAGATGACATATTGTCTAATCCTTGAAACTCTCCAAGAGGACTATCACCAATTCATCATTTTAAACCAAAATATGGTATATGCTTATTTTAGTAATCAAGATAATAGTATGATCAAGCAATAGGATTCTAATGATATTACTATAGAAATGGTGGTCCAATATACGTAAAAATATATAGTTACATGTACATACAATGTACGTATATATGTATGTAATTCAAAGTTAGGCCTCAGATGTTATTTGCATGATCTGTGACTTCAGATAAATAATTTGACTTAAGTTTTTTCATTTATCTCTCCTTTCTTTTCTCATCTGCACAATAATAACTTATTTAGACCCCATGACATTTCTTAGGCAAAGAATCACAGACGAGCCAAAATGACGTTGAAAGAAAGCAATGCAGGTGGATCAAGGAAATATCTGCAAAGTATTTAATTATAAGTTGACGAGGGGAATAGAGAAACTAGTTACCATATTAAATGGAAGAGGAAAAAGAATGAAATGAGGCTATGTTTGCATAGCCCAAACTAGAGTATTTGACAGCTAAAATTGTTCTTCTGGTGATACCTAGCCCTGATAAGTTATCCAAGTTCCTAAAAGAAATTGCTGAAGAATTAAAATACAATAATTGAAAAAAGAGAAGAAATATACATACCACAACAAGAAGCAGCAGTATGAAACGCTGTATGTTGTTTGTGTGTGTATATATATGTGTGTGTGTATACACGCATGCATATTTGTATGTGCATATGTGCACACCTATATATATGCATACATGTGTGTACATATATATTTAAAGCTCATATAATTTCTGTTGATTCCTCTGAGGACCCCAAGATGAGAGTCCTCATAGAGGGAAAAATACATATATTTCAAATATATGAAGAGACTAGAACAATTTAGAACTGTTCAAATGATTATTTCTTATCAAAATAAGACTCAGAGGAACAGTCAGCAAGTGCCTACTTAGGGATTATGTTGTGGGAACCTTGATTATATAGTTACTGGGGATGCCTCCAAAAGACATTTTTATAGGATTTAGATGTCAGGGACGAAAGAGTATGATGTAAGCTTTAGGAGTGGGGCAATTTATGGTTTATTTTGGAAGAAATATCTGGGAAAAAAATTAGAACTGCTGGCCAGATTTTGTAGCAATAGCATTACACAGGCCAGGAGTAATGTCAATTTAAATATATTTAGATATGATGGAAAGCCATTTACCTACATACATATAGATCTGGGAGAGAATGAAATATGGGCTGATACATACTTAAATTCTTAAGATATGAAAATCATGGTCATGACAGTATATTAAGTATAGAACAATGAATTTTTTTTAAAACAAATAATTTTTGTATTACTTGCTTTATGGCAAGAAGCAACAATTATACATTATTGGAGAAAATGGATTGGATGAAAAAGAACACAATGCAGGAAAGAAATGAAATTGATCTATTGCAAGGCCTTATAGGTTAAGGACTCACAGATGTACAAGGAGGAAAAAGTTTATTAAAAAGTTAAAAAATGTGAATAAGAAGGGAACTAGAAGAGTTTGAAGGGAGGGAATGGGAAGGGACAGAAAAGATTACAGATTTTTGAACCTGATTTATAAAGCATTATTCAAGAATAGTTCCATTTTGAAGGCTGTGAACCCATACCTTTATAAAGTTAGTAGGAATAATAGCATGGATGATGTATTCTAACAAGATTTGTTCACATTTTGCATCAATTTGTATTTGTTAGTCTCAGCAACTTAAAACACTAAATGCAATTTTCTTAAACTTTACCACGTGTTTATGAGGTAGAATTTTTTTTTTTTTGGCGGATGGAAGGGGTTGATCAATCAGTCAATATATTTATTAAGTTCCTGTTATGTTCTTGGCACTGTGCACTCCACATCAATGGAGCTTCAAAGACAAAAATAAAATAGTCCCTGCCCTCTCTCAGGGAGGAAAACATAATGATATTTAAATATATGGAAAAATACAAGATAATTAGAAAGACAAGAAGACACCAGCAGTTAGGTGACCAAGAAAGGCTTAATGCAAATCAGGCATTCATAATCAGAATTTTTCATCAATCAATGATTGCTTTAGAGTATATCACTCCAGTGGAGCAGGAATCTTGGTCCCTTTTTTCCTTTCCAGTTTCCTTACACCTTAATTCCCTTCTGCATACTCTGAGATCCAGTGACACTGGCCTCCTAACTGTTACTTGTACTAGACACTATATATTTTCACTCACTGTCCCCCAGGCCTGAAACTCTGCTTTATTCATCTCCTGGTTTTCCTAGCTTCCTGGAAATCTCAGATAAAATCTTATGGTCTGCAAGAAGCCTTTTCCAAGCCTCCTTCATCTTAGTGCCTTCTTTCTGAGACTTCCTCTAAATTATTATCTACCTTGTGTGATCTATCACACTATCTACATAGTTGTTTACATGGTGTCTTCCAATTAGATTATGAGCTCCTGGACAAAAGGGACTGGGTTTTTTTTGTTTGTTTTCTTTCTTTGTATCCCCAGAGCTTAGCACAGCCTGGCACAGAGGCACTTAATAAATACTAATTGATGGATGTTTGAGTCTGAAGATCTGGGTTTGAATCTTGGTACTGCCATTTCCTATCTCTGTTTGACTGTGGTCCAGTCGCTTAACCTCTGTAGGCCCAGTTTCTTTTTTTGTAAAACGAAGGTGTCTTTTAGCTCTAAGGCTTAATATCTTTAAATCATTGTACAATGTTAATCATAGGATATGGAGGCTGACCAAACAACCTTGGAAAGAAAAACTCTCAGAAGAGCTATGTACTCAAGAGAAGCCAAAGCACAGATGGAAGATGAAGACGAAGGTAGATCATTTCTTTGAATAGCCTTTATACATATGACATGAATAGAAATTGTGGATTTCAGACTTTGTCTTTGACCATTGCGATATATGTACGTTTCAGGTAAAGGTAGGCAAGAAAGAAGTGTTTGGGTCATTTTAGAGGAAAAAAAATACTGGGTCTAGTGGAAAGTATTGTAGGTAATAAAATCTGAAGAACAGAATGTGAAACAATAAAATTTATTGTTAATAATAAAAATAAAGAATATGTGTTATTGATAAATAAAATAAAATAATAAATTAAATAAAATTTATTGGTCACTTATATGATGATTTTCATTCCACTAAGCTTATGGTATAACAATTGTAAAGAAGAGGCAGGAGTATGGAAATGAAACAAGAGTAGGGTAGAGAAATTTGAAAATTATTTAATAATGACATAATCATGTCATTAAAAAGTTGTCAGTTATTATGGCAATACAGTTGAAATATGCTAGTGACAGTTAACCCTTTTGAAATGAACAAAGGTAAAGATGTAGATTAAAATAGTCATATTTTGATCAGAGCAATATAGTCTTCATGAGGTCCTTGTGGCAAATTCAGAAATTATGGGTATGAGAATTAGAAAACTATTTACTATGCTGTAATTTTCTGGATCTAATAATAGGAGAAAAGGGAAGAGATTTATTGGAAATTATGAAAAGCAATATGAAATATTTATATCGCTTTGACATTTGTTTATAAGAAGTCTGTAAGATAAACCACTTAAGAAGTCCACCGGGTAAATATGCTACTATATTTCATCCTTTTCTAGACTGTTTTCATATTTGGCTAAATATAAGTAAGCCAAATGAAAGACAAGATTATGACAATTATAAATTCAAGGAAAAATGCCAACCCTAAAACGTTTTTTTTTTTGACTATTTGAATAGTAGGTAGTAGTTAAATAATAGATAACTATTCAGAATTATTTACTTAAGTTTCTCTGTGGATACTTGGTCTTTATATGTTTTAGAAAGTTACAGATTGGTTTCAAAGCCAAATCATTAATTTTGAGTTCTCAGGTAGTTACATCTACTATATATTCACTATTCTCTACTGATGGACTTTATTAATTTATTAATAATAAATTAATAATAAAATAAGTAAATTATTAGCAAGTACTATTCATCTATCATAAATATGCATGCACAAGTCTGTAGATCCTCAGTTTCTCAAGAGAGAAACAAAATACACTGTATATAGATTAATTTATATATAAATTATGTACATACTAGACATACATATTTAATTTATATAAAATTAATTTGTATCTTTATTATACAGCAAATTAAAGAATTAGAACATTTATTTAAATAATATGTTTCGTATTTAAATAAAAAGTATCGACCAATAGAACTTTTTAAAAATATAGACCAGAGTACTGGTACAGTACTACTTCAGACTTCTGGTAATCACCACTGTCAGAGTCAACATGTCTGTGACATTGATAAATGTGGGAAGGGATGATTAAAAAAAAAAACAAACCTTAGAGGTTGGTAGCCTTAAAAAAAATACCAAGGCAAGGTGCTTTGGAGGATTATCATCAATTTAAGACACGTTTCCCTTCCCAGAATAACTGCTTTAAGGTAATTTAAGCAGTTGCTTCTAGATTTTTTTTGAGTTTTAAAGTAAAT
The DNA here is from genome assembly GCF_028583685.1 of Petaurus breviceps papuanus. NCBI lineage: Eukaryota > Metazoa > Chordata > Mammalia > Diprotodontia > Petauridae > Petaurus > Petaurus breviceps. The sequence goes on along the minus strand of NW_027186523.1, from coordinate 339,178 downwards.
TAAGGTGAAATTAAACTTGTTTACACTCCTTACGAATATGAAGCTTTATTAAATTTTTGGTATGCAGAGGAAGAAGAGGAGGAAGATGAAGATGATAACATGTCCACAGTACTGAGGCTCAGGACTAAAATGCCATGGAAGACTTGCTGGAGATACCTCACTTCCGGAGGATTCTTCTTCCTTTTTTTGATGATTTTTTCCAAGCTCCTGAAGCATTCGGTTATTGTAGCTATAGACTACTGGTTAGCTACATGGACATCTGACCTTAATGGGAAGGATAGTATAAATGATTATCAGGTAGAAAGGATTTTTTTTTAATCACTAAACAAAATGTGGAAAAAAACATCAATATCCTATGGCCTGGCTATAATCACATACTGAGTTCAGTCTTCACACCAAGATTTCTTGTGGTATAATCTAAAGTTTCACACGATAGAGCCCAATGATGAGGTAGCACTTAGCATAGTGCCTTGAACATAATAATTATTAATTATATTATAAATATATTTTATATAAATAAATATATATTATAATATTGATTGATTGATGATGTGGCAGTTAAGATTACATTCTTCCTTTTTGAATTCGCCCATTCTTTTCCCCTACTAACAAATGCCTCTGTGTTAAGTATTAAATCTGATAATCTCTATGAGAGCTTTTTCTTTTGTCTCTTTTATATGTATTTTTGGAAATACATATAAATACTTTGGAAATAGATCTTAATGTAAAATTTTGGTAGCGGATGCCTTGATAATAGCCAGTACCAGTTGAAATTATGGGAAAATGAGAATCTCCTCAAATTTAAGGCCATGCCTTAATATTCTGGCCAATTATTCCTTGCTGTGGAGTCAGTGTCATTTAATGGTTATAAAGTAGGTAACCTGGCTTCATATCCTGCCTCTGACATGATAGTTGCGTCATTTTGGACAAGAAACATAACTACAACTCACTAGGACTTGGTCCTCTGAACCATTAAAAGGATTTAATCTGACTTAGTGTTGGAAGATCTCTCTGCTGAAAAAATCGTAGATCCTTCATGAAAAAATAAATAGTTTGCTAACTCAGAACAAATACACAAAGCATTGGCATCTCAACTTACTCAACAATACTGCTTTTGGTAAATTTATAAATATCTTTGAATCTCTAAAATCCCTTTCAGCTCTAAATCTGATGACACTAAGTATGACCAACAACAATCATAGAAAATTATGATTATTCAAAAAAAATCCTGTCAGAGAGAAAAACAGTTTAGATTTTGATTTATAGACTGCAGCACCAAGATAAAAAGAAATGATTGGAGACTGAGGGATGATTTTCACTTTTTAGGACTAAGTGGCTGAAATAATAGATCACAGTAGTATTCAAAACCGGATTTATTATGGATTACAGCATTATAGGCTCAGTTAGACCAAGAGCTATTATTATATTAGCTATTTTATGACATTAAAGCAGCTGGAAAAAGCTAAATTAGACTTTCTCCAAAAAGTGCATGGAAAATAGCAAAATACTGTTATTTTACTGTGCAAAGTACTGCTCCAATAACCCATCGAGTGGGACCTAGCACTTTTTCCAATATGAGATTTTTTTTTAAGCAGAAAGTCTTAATTTTAAGAATGCGAAGAAATTCCCTAATATAATTTTCTCATGTTTTAGATGAGGCAACAGAGGCTTAGTGAGGTTAAATTTCTTGTGCAAGGTAATGCATAGTCGTGCCAGTTCTCTGTTATTTGAACTTTCCTACTTCGATTAAGTCAGTCATTAGAATGAATAGAACGTTTCAAAAGGCATTTATTAAACATTTACTCTGTTTGATGCACCCTTTGTTGTGTACTGTGCTAAGTGCCTAGAATAGACAAAAATTCGGTGAGATTATTTCATATAGCAGTTATTTAGTATGGAATAATCTCTGGGAAGAACTGTTTTGGTGTTTGTTTTTTTGGAGGGGGGAAGGCAAGGCAATTAGGGTTAAGTTACTTGCCCAAGGTCACACAGCTTGTGAGTGTGTCAAGTGTATGAGGCTGAATTTGAATTCAAGTCCTCCTGACTCCAGGGCTGGTGCTTTTATTCATTGCGCCACCTAACTGCCCCAGTTTTGGTGTTCAAGGAAAATTTTCAGGTCTCTTAATCTAGCGCAGTTCTCCTTTAGAAAAATCAGGGAAGGGCAAGGTAGAAGTCAAAACTGTGATTTAACAAATGATGAGGAAGGGGATATTGTGCGTACTTTGGAAGTGTTTTTGACGGCTCACCAAGTCACTGAAATTTAGACATGTTTTATATGTTTTTGACTTGTAGTTTTTACTAAGAAATAATAATGGAACTTATTTTGTTTCTGATAATGAATGTTTGCTTTTTGGTTATTTTTTCTCTAGTCTTATTATGTGGCTGGGTTTACTATCCTTTGTGGAACAGGTATTTTCCTTTGCCTTGTTACGTCTCTCACTGTAGAATGGATGGGCCTCACAGCTGCCAAAAACCTTCACCACAACCTCCTCAATAAGATCATTCTTGGACCAATAAGGTAGAGAAATACTGATTTCACCAAAACAAAAGCAAACAAAACAAAAAGCCTTCACTATATGTATTTTGGTAGCATAGTAGAAAGAATTTCTGTAGTTCCTTGGGATTAATAATAGATATCATTACAGAAGTCTGGGGACCATGGAAAGAAAGAAAGAAAAGCCTAGGCCCTTCATCTTTAAATATGTAATTTTAATGTGCTTATTCCATAGGTTCTTTGATACAACACCTTTGGGGCTAATCCTAAATCGTTTTTCAGCTGACACAAATATCATTGACCAGGTGAAAAGAATCTTTGTGTCTTCTTTTTAGTAAGATATTGATATTTAATCCTTCACTAAATTTGTTCTCTGATACTTCATCTTGGAAGGAATGTAACTGTTATTTCCCCTCCTTAGATTTCTTATTTATGCACGTGTTATCCCTCCCCTCCAAAGCAATAGAATAAAAGCTCCTTGAGATCAGAAACTGGATCACTATAGGCCCACACCTAGTATAAAATATTGTGTATAATACATAATAAATGCTATTAGAACAAGTGAATTAATCCATTCTTAAAGGCTATCTACATTACAAAGATGTGAATGTGTTCTGAGAATGTGGATCTTGAACAAAAGAGGCCATTGATCTCTCCTGGAAATTCTCATTAAGTCTAGCTTAGTTCTTTGAGGAATCCAAAGATGATCCTGACATTCCTATGTATTAGGAGAAATGGAATACCATAAATATTCTGTTTAGTCTAGATGACTTTCTAGAATGGAGTCTTGAGTCTGGCCCAGACCAAGAGGAAAACTCTAAAATAAAATAGGATAGCTCCCGGGTCTTGTTGATACTATCATGCTATTTCAGGGAGGGGATAAGGAGGGATTCTAAATACATTGGATTCAAGCTGCAAAGGACTGGCACCCAGCTGATTAGATATATGCTCAGATGTTTGTATAGCTACTATCTAATTATGATCCCAATGACACGAAACATAGTCTACTGTCTCTAAAAACACAGTGACTTACTTTTGCATAGTAATGTGTTTAATTTGACTGAAAACTTTTTTTTCCCCAAATTACCTTCTGAATAGCACATCCCTCCTACTTTGGAGTCTTTAACCCGTTCAACTTTGCTCTGTCTGTCTGCCATTGGGATGATCTCATATGCTACCCCTGTATTCCTGGTTGCACTTGTACCTCTTGGAATTGCCTTTTACTTCATTCAGAAGTACTTCCGAGTGGCTTCTAAGTAAGTAAATAGAGCAAGATTTGGCTGTTGTTTTAAAAGAAATCCTATTTCTTGCATCTACCAAAGTCTATTTTTTTTCCCAAAAAGGTGATGAAAGGTTATTTCTTCTTGGTAAGTATGTAGCCTTAAACATGTAATAACTGTTCAAATTAATTTGTTAAACTATCTTAACTCCAACAGTTTTCACTTTATAACCAATATCAAATGTTTAATAGGTTATAGATATATATAGGTCACAGGAGCTATGAAATAAATATTTCTCGTAGTTCAGGGGTTTCATAGATAAATGCACTGCATTTTATAATTTTCAAAAAATTCCTTTTGTTCACCCATCATTTTTAACTGCCTGGTTTCTTTTCTGAATGTTGCCATGTCTGGAATTCAGGAATAATAAAATATACTATAATTCCTGGTATAATTTGAGGTAGAGCAATAAGATATATAACAATATTTAGTATATCTGCTTCCTTGATATTGTCATGAAATTAAAAGAAAGTAAGGATACCCCCAGGCATATTTGGTAGACTCCCTGTGGAAAATTTATTTTAATACAGTTATAAATATCAGATAAATAAAAGAGCATTAGAATCATCAGAGGCCTGTAATTCTAAATAATTAGAATCTTTTTATTTAGATCATGCAAAAATAAAATCTTGTATTAATTGTTCATCAGTCTGTAACCTGTCATTTTATAGAATGAGATAAACTTTTAGAATGTCAGGTGAATAATCTTTTTATTATCAGAATTCTACTCTATATTAGAACCAGAATCTTCAGAGTGGGAAGAGATTTCAGAGGTCATCTAGTCTAACATTGTCATCCTTGGAAAAAATGGTCATGCAGCCTTTATTTGAAGACCTCCAGTGAAGAGATGGGGCAGCTGGGTGGCACAGTGGATAGAGTGCCAAGTCTGGAGTCAAGAAGACTCATCTTCCTGAGCTCAACTCTGGCTTCAGACACTTCCTAGCTTTGTGACCCTGGGCAAGTCATTGAACCCTGTTTGCCCCAGTTTCTTTATCTGTAAAATGAGCTAGAGAAGGAAATGACAAACCCCTTGAGTATCTTTGCCAGGAAAATCCCAAATGGGATCATGAAGAGTTGGACACAACTGAAAACGACTAAACAACAAAATCCACCTAATTGTTTTGTTCAGCCCTCATCTCTCCATTTCCCTCCCACACACAAAAACAGAATGAGAGATGTTACCAAATCCTTTGCTAAAATACAGGTGAACTATATTTATAACTTTTTGATGGTTGTAAGTATAGTAGCCCTTTCAAAACAACAAAAAAATGTCATGACCTGCTCCTGAGGAAGTCATTTTAGCTCTTTGTAATTACTGATTTCTTTTTCTAGAGATTCATTATTATTTAAATAATCCATATTAAAACTGATCAGTAATTGGAGTCAGGTTTTGTTTGTACAATTTCTCCTATATAGTGCGCAGACTTCATTTTCACCAAAGGACTTAATTTCTGTCACTGGAAGGGTAAATTCTGGTATTGGAATAGAATCATAGAAGTCTTATATATTGTTGTATATTGTCCAACCTCTTCATATTAGATAGGGGGATTGAGTCCCATAGAATCTGTGATTTATTCAAGTTACAGGAAGTAGCAGTTCTGAAATTCGATCCACATCCTCTCACCCCAAATCCAGTTCTTTTATTTATAGAGTGAAATTATATATATATATATATATATATATATATATATATATTTATAGAGTGAAATCTGTATTTCACTCTACTTCCTAATTTTCATGTAATTAAATTCTGGATGATTAAGATTTTTGGAATTCTGACTCTGTTATCCATTATATTTACTATTCTTCCCAGCTTTGTTCATCTACAAATTTCTAGTTTATTAGTAAAAAATGTTTAATAGCACAAGACCAAGACCTGTCCCTGTAGCATTCTACCAGATCCCTCCCTTCAGGTTGGTTATCACCCTGGGATCTGGTCACTTAATGCAATTATGATTTTACCTAAGAATTCCTGTTCGAACTTTGTCAAGTGCTTTGATGAAATCTAGATATACTATTTCTTTGAGCTTCTTCTATTCCCCAATCTAGCAACCCTGTCAAACATTTCAGAATTGTAACAAAATCTCTAATAAATTGAGGCGGCCTGCCATCTACTTAATAGAAGGAAATCTTCTCAATTTATCTCATGTTTAACATAATTTGAAAACAAGCAAAAACAAAGTTTTTCTTTCTGCGTCAGAGAGCACCATAGACTTTTCCTAGGAGGACTATGAGAAGTCATCTAGATCAAACCCTAATCCATTGAAGCCTTTTTCACCTAACGTTTTTTCAGTGCCCCTTTACAGTTAGACATCTATTCTATTCTTGAAAATCTTCAGTGTTAGGAAAATCATCACCCAACAATGAAGTCCTATAATGTTTGTAATTAGGAGTGTTTCAGCTGAGTCTAGTTCAGATCAAGTTCTCTCATTTTAATCTGTCCCTAAGCCCAACATACTGTTCTCTCTCAGAAAGTTCATGCAGAAAAGAGCATATTGACTGATCTCACTGTTTCTACTTCTTCTGGCATTGTTGCGAGTGCTCCTTTCTGGGGGAGAAAGATAATTGAGACAGCCTAGGTAAAGTGCTTTGTGTCACACATAAATGTTGGTCATAACTATCATCATCACTACCATCATCATCCTTCTCCATAATTGAAGCCTTTTTTTGGCCTCCTGATTGTGTTAGAGCTATCAGTTAGCTATTAGTTCCATCATGCACATATCACATAATTTATTGCACCAGCCTGATCTTTTAGCAATTTTGTGTGAAGTTCTGTTATTTGTAGAGAGAACTAGGTAATGAGGTATTGCTAGAAAGTGCTTGGTTTAAATTGTGATTATATGTTTACATTTACAAAGAATGAAACTTATCTTTGGAAGTGAGTAAACAGGACAGAAGGCATTAATTTCCTTTAGACCTGGATTTAGGAATACCTGAAAGAATAAAGCTGCCATTTTACTCTCTGCATTTCCACAAACTAGGGCTAGTAGGAAAAAAATTTTTATTTCAAGATAAAATTGTGGTATCTGCTTGTAATTATTTGTATTTAAAATACATTTGCACAAATAAGATAAATTATAGTGCATTTATAAAATATATTAAAAATTCTTTGATGTACCTGGTTCTTCTTTGATAAGTACCTACTATGTGCCAGAGATAACCTACTGCTACCTACTAGGTGCCCAAAATGAAATATGTTCTGCCCTCCAGAAGCTTACATTTTATTAGGGGGAAACAACGTGAACAGACCAAGAACATACAAAGTATAGATAAGATAAATACAAAGTAATTTCTGGGCATGAGAGTAAAGTAGAAATAGCACTTGATAGAATCTGAATAGGCCGTGTGTAGGAAGTGGCCCTGGAGCTGAGCTTGGAAGGAAGTTAAGGATTCAGAGTCTATGTTGAAAAAGGAATGCCTTCCAGGCAGGGGGGACCACATATGCAAGGGAGCAGGAGAGGTGGTGGCAGGGAACAGAAAGTTTGCCAGTTTAGCTAATAGCTAGAGTGCATGAGAAGTAATGTACAATGCCTGAAAAGTATGGAACCAAATTTTAAAAAGCTTTAAATGCCAGAAAGAGAAGTTTTTTTATTTTATATTAGAAGTGAGAGGAAACCACTGAAGCTTCTTGATCAGGGAAGTGACTTAATCAGATCTGAGATTTAGGAATATTAATTTGGAAGCTATGTGGAAGATAACTTATTGAAAAGAAAGACTGGAGATAATGGAATTATTGCAATAGTCCAGGTTCCAACTGATGAGGGTTTTTACAGTTTTGGAAGGGGCCAGATGCCAGTGTTGTCAAAGAAGTAAAAGCAGTAAAACTGGAGGACTGATGGAGGACTGTGGTAAGTGATGAAGGAGTGAAGAGTTGGGGAGAAATCTGAAGTTGTCAACCTGGGTGAAATAGGGAAGTTAGGAAGAAGGAATGACTTGGGGGAAAAGATAATGAGTTCTGTTATAAACATATTAAGTTTGAAATGCTTACGGGACATCCACTTGCAAATGGCAAGTCAGCAACTTCTGACCATAGATCAGAAGAAAAGGTAGCTCCAGAAATATAGGTCTGGGAGTCATCTATATAGAAATGGCAATTGAACCCATACCAGCAGGAAGTAATTGAAGAGAATTTACTGAAGCAAGTGTATGTATGTGTGCTAAGTGTCTTTAGTGTCCCTCATATGCCATTGACAAGGGGCCACCCCAACCATTAAAGGGTTCCTTCTTACTAGTGTGGACTCCAGGAACATAACCAATTGTTAGATGTCGTTCCTTGGGATCTTCCTGGGGCCAAATGAGGATAGTGAATGTCAGATAAATGTTTTTACTTCAGTCCTATTCCATAGTCTATTCCCAGGCTCAGAATGGTTTGAAAAGTGTGTTACTTGGCAGTAACTGTGGTTTTCTTAGTGGGCTCAAAGTCAAAAAAAGAAGGAATGTTCATCAATCAGAGCAGCAGGATTAAGAAAATAAAAAAGTCAGTAGATTTTTAAGGACAGGCAACCTTAGTATATGAGAGAATTATGGACCTTACTTCATCATCTTTACTCTCTACCTATTATACCTCCTTTTCCATTTTTTCTTCCTCTCTTATTTTTCACTTACTCATCTGTTCTTTCTGTTTTTCCTGTTTTTATCACCTATAACTATGCATTAGGTTTGTTAGTGGTGCCCAGATATACCACCAAACTTGTCTTACCTACAATGTGGCACTCCTGGGTAATGACATTAACAACTCTGTGACCTAAGATGTAGCTAAATTGCACATTGGATAGACTACTGACCCTGGAGTCAGGAAAACACGAGTTCAAATCCAACCTATTATTTACTTGCTCTGTGATCCTGAGCAAGTCTCTTAACCTCTTACAGCCCCAGATTCTTTAGCCATACGATGTAGATAATAAAAGCTTCTACTTCACAGGGTTGTTGCAAAGATCAAATGAGATGTTGTAAGGCATCTTACACAGTCCTTGGCACATAATAGTAGCTTACTAAGTTCTTCTTCTCTGCCCTTCCCCAAAGGCTATGATCAATCATTACACATTTATTACAGGACTAAATTGAGCAGAGATTACAACAAAGGGGCCTTGGAAGGTCAAAATATTCATTTTAAAGAAAAGGCCAAAAAAAACCCACCAAAACCCCAAACCCCTGCATGTTATGAGGCTGGAATGCCTAGATTGCTAGAATAGCTTTGAATACCTAAGGCCCTCTATTCCTAAGCATTGGTGAGTGAAATTGCCACAGGAAATCCCACACATTTTTTGAATACCTAAAATCAAAGATCATGCGATATGGACTATGAAATGGTTGTATTCAATGATTGTTACAAATATACATGATCTAAATATAAGATTGAGCTGGCCTTTTACCTTTTGGTTTCACAAAAATGAACTTTTTGAACATTGCTCTCTTTATTCTAATCTCATGCTTCACCCCATAGCTGGCAGCAAGTCAGGGTTTTGTACTTATTTGGTGTGTTGGACTGGTTGTCAAGAATGTCCCAAGTTCAACACCAAAGATGCTATTTAATTCATCACTTAGTTGCAGTCTAATATACCAACAATATGCCTAAAAATTCTGTTTACACAAGCTACTCATAAGAGAATCAGGGAATGGGAAAAGTCAGAATGTGGTTTTTGAAACACATGGTATTTGTTTCATTATCTATTCTACAGCTATCTTTTCACTATAAAAAGAAAAGAAATCATGTGAATGTGTACTTTTATGAAACTCTATTGAGTTGAAATTCCTTCCTTTGAGGCAGACATGTAGGAGAAGGTCAGATCCTCAACATGCCTCTACTTTCCAGTTTATCTCCCTAAATACTTAAGGGAATTTCCTTGGGTGAGATAGGGTTCTTTCTCTTTGGGGTAAATTGAAATATCTCTTCCAGGTTATTCATTCTCTGTACTTTCTGGTGTACTCTCATTTATATAATTTGCCTGATTTATGTTTCCTATATGCTTGGATCAGTGGGTTTTTGTTCACTATTCATGATTTGGTCTTGTATATCGTTGGTCTTTTATACATCTAGCATTTTATGGCAAAGCGTCAAGCTTCTGGATGTGTCTTGGGATACCCTTTCTTCTTTATAGGATAATTACCAGGAAAGTAGCTTGAACCTTAAAATCATTCTCCAAAACTTGAAGATATTTAGAGAAACAGATGGATATAACTATTGTAAGATTCTGAGGAAAACGTGGCCAATTCTCTTCTTCCCCTGTTGGCAGGAATCAAGGTATCCCATGGTGAGGAAGGTATGGGCAGCATTCCCAAGATATCTCTCATGTAGTTACATTTAGACAAAGCCTTGTTGATGTACAAATAACGTACATATTTCTTTACTGATATCGATGTAATCTCATTGATGAATATTCTGCTTTTAATTATATATCTGATTCACCTCTCAGATAATCCAATTTTCCAAAAATAACAAAAAGCAAAATTTAAGAGGGTAGAAAGGACAATAATATTATGAGATTCAAAGGCATTTGAACACAGTGAAGTATATAGAAAACTTGAAATCATCCTCAAGTTAGATGTATTCAATTTTAAAAGGAAAATTTTGATTTATGAATTTATACTATAATTATACTTATTTGGAATCAATATCTTTTTCTGTATTGTAGTTATATGTACTTTGCTGAAGTCAAGATTATAAAATTCTAAAACTAAATTGAGAATAAAATAGGTTTGAAACAATTGTTATTTTCTTTTTTTTTTTTTAAGCAATCGGGGTTAAGCAACTTGCTCAAGGTTACACAGCCAGTTATTTCTGGGTGTGGTGCTAAGTATCTGAGCCCGGATTCGATCCCCAGGTCATCCCGACACTGAAGCCGGTGATCTTACTCGCTGAGCCACCTGGCCACCCACCCCTGACAATTGTTATTTTCAAAAGTGATTTCCTAGTAAAAATTTTCATAGAATCTATTCCTGTTTTGTGGGGGAAATGGAATCTAACTTCTTATTTTAAAAGCTAGTAAAATAATAGGAGGTCATTGGTTAAGGTTTATTCATTCACCGAGATGACTGGCTTTTAAATTTATTTTTAGAGCAACTGATAATATTACTTTACTGGAAAACCTTGGGAAAATAAGAACAGCTATAGGAAATATTTTATGCTATAGTAAAATTCCATATTATATGAGGAATATAGCCCTTGACAAGCATTCCATAACCTACAAATTTCAAAATTGGAGACATGAGCAAATCAATAGAAAATTGGAGAATAAGGATATATAATCAAAGTTTTGTGAATTTTATTTTACATTAAAAGATATTTTTAAAAGTTTCCTTCCTTTGACATTTACTGAAAGTACACAATGGAAAGGAAAGAACCCTGGATGTTAAATCAGAGGACTTGGATTTGAATTTTGGATTTGCTATTTAATGTTTGACTGGCTTTTGTAATTTCCCCTCTCTCAGTCTTAATGTCTTCCTTTCTAAAATGAGGGAATTGGATTAAAACGTCTCTGAATTCCCTTCCAGTTCTCAGGCTGTGATCTTACTTCATGCCTGATCTCATATCTGATATAGATGAGCAGATTGATGATGCTATTACAGAATGGACACTTAAGCCTTTGATATGCTGTTTCTTGTCTTTAGCTTATTTTTGTATTTTCCCTTTTCCTCAGGGATCTCCAGGAGCTTGATGACAGCACTCAGCTGCCTCTGCTTTGCCACTTTTCAGAAACTGCTGAGGGCCTCACCACCATTCGAGCTTTTCGGTTTGTAAATATATTCTTGAAATCCCAAATAGAGAATCTTATTCAAATTCAAGTAATAAACAGATAGGTATAGTCACAATATATGCTTCAGGTAGTATAGAGGATACAAAGACATAAGACACAATCCTTACATAGAGATGTCATGACAAAGGGTGGGTTTGCTGATTTTCAGTTGACGTTCCTGGAAGAACCAGAGATGCTACAGCTGTAGGCTTTGCCAAATGAAAAGGCTTGCTGAAGTACCACCAAAATTTTAAAATGTCAGTAGTTATTGACTTTATGCAATTTTGAAGGACTAGAAGGGAGAGAGGGAAGAACTTTCCAAGAAGAAATGGCTGTATGCTGCTTGGTATTTTTCTTTATCAGTGATTTAGATGATGGCATTTCTGGCATAATTATCAAATGCACAGGTAACTCAGAGTTGGGCGAGATAGCTAACACATTGGATGACAGTGTTGATATCCAAAATGATTATAAAGTCTAAAATGATGAGCCTAATTTAATAAGATGAAATTTAATAGAGATAAAAGTAAAACTTTCTATTTAGGTTCAGAAAATTAAAGGAACAAGCATAGAATGTGGCAAGACAACACTTCTATGGGAACAGGGAGATTAGTAGTACTGATCAATTGTTTTATTGGTATAAGTAACTCCCAGTTTGGAAATTTTGCTCCACCGAAGCAGAATTGCCTGGTTACTGAGAGTTTACATGACTTACTTAAAATCACACTGTTACTTATGTGTCTGAGATGGAATGTGACCCCAAGTCTGCCTCCAAACATTTACCTTATCAGCTTATTAAATAATCTTGTAGGTTAAGTGCATTGAAAATCTTAACAGCGGGGCGGCCAGGTTGCACAGCGATTAAGAGCACCGGCTCCAGTGTCGGGATGACCTGGATCAAATCCGGGCTCAGATACTCAGCACCACACCCAGAAATAATAACTGGCTGTGTAACTTTGAGCAAGTTACTTAACCCCAATTGCTTTAAAAAAAAAAGAAAATCTTAAAAGTACTACATAAATATCAATTATTATTATCATTGTTTTCATTATTTTTATCCATGCTACTGGAAAACATGGGGATTTGGTGAACTCTAAGCTCAATATAATTGAACGACCTTACATGTCAGTAACAGCAAAACATGCTGATTGGATTTGGGGGCAGACTTTAGGGAGACCTAGTATCCAGGAAAAGGTTGATGAAAACCTTGTGGTTCTTTCCTCTGGTAAGATTATATCTATAACATTATTTTTATCTCTGGGACCCACAAATTAAAAGGGAAACTAACAAACTTAAACGTAAATAGGAGGAGGGAGGGATCGCAACCAAGATAGTGAGAGATATGGATATCATGTTGTGATGTACTAAAATATAATCATCCCCAAAAGTTGTGGTTCTCTGACTCTATGTCTGCCACTCTTTCCCCTGCACCAAGCTCTAAAATGTTTCAAATCAGATGAATTGGATGTGTATAAAAATGGCTTCATTAAATTAGAGAAGTGCAAACATAAAAAGTATTTGGGACATTTAAACCTTTTCTTCAGTATTAGTGATCAGTTTAAGTTTATGTTATAGCTTGTCAGAAATGGAGAATTTTAAGGTCTTAGTCTGTATCACAAATGCCATGGTGGAATTTCCTGTTTTGAATGTCAGTAAACCTAAAGGCAGAAATGATGAAGGTATTTAAAGTCTTTCAAATAATCAAATCAGTTTTCAGGAATTCATATTTTGATGTGTTATCTTTATAGCACCTAGGGAAACCTCCTGACTCCCAAGGTGAGCTCCCCAGAGATGCAGGCTGAAGGTACTCTATAAGTCCATTTCCACGAAGACCAAACTCCCTCTAAAGGGTTTACCTTTGCCAGTCAGCCAAAAGATACAGTTAGTTCTAATCTAAATCATTTAGTGAGATGGGATAGTAAGACAAGTAACAGTAAATTATCTTCTCCCATAAACCTGAGCCCTGTTCTTCCACAAATACATCAGAGGGAAGAAAGGGTACCGCAGGATTCACGGAGAGACAAACGTGTGGGGAATACTTGTTGCAATGCTCCAGGGTTTCTGATGTCTTCTAAAGATGCCATTAGCTCCCCTTGTGCCTGCTAATGGCTGGTTTCTTCCAGAGTCTCTGGAAGTTAACTTCCCTAGACGCGCTCCATTGAATCCTCCTTAGCTAGATAACCACTTTTCTGTAAGCTGATGCCTCATTGGAGACCAAATGCATTCAGGAATAACCCCCACTGGTTATGTACCTGTGCAAGTTCTCTCTGGCTTCAGCTTAAGTCTTCGGCTATAGTGCTATTTCTTCCTTATGAGAAGAGTAGGCTCTGCCATGTTCTTTTAGTCCATAAATCCAGAGGGTTTTTTCCCAGCCCTTTTTAAAAAAGAAAAGCAGCTCCCTTTGTTAGTCATAAGACAAAACCAGTTCTAAAACAATTAAAAAAGATCCTTCTCAGCCTTTTCCCTTTATGAAGTAGTCTGTCTGTTCTTGGGTAGTAGGTCTTGCAAAGGAAAAGTGGCAGAGTCCTTTCTCCTAGCTAATATCCTCAGGCTTGTTCTTTTATTTGGACGGACTTCTGGTCACTGGGTTTGGGTCACTTTTGGAAACCTTGTTCTAGCTTATGATGGGCATTCTCTATTTTTTCCTGAAATGCTAATGACTTGATTAATGTAGGGGGCTGTAGCAGCAAGCACCCTCGCATACCCAGGATGGCTGCTAGCAAAGGTTCTTTGATATGCTTTTCTAAAGGAAAGCAACTCAAAAAGGGTTAACAATCTTATTTTAATCAAACATATATCATTTACCTAGTTCAGGGGAAAAAGTTAGTACCTTGAACTTTAAAGAATACAAACAGAAGTTACAAGCAGACAAAAATACAGAAAGAGAAAATAACACAATTCAGCAGACCAACAGACAGGGCTTCTAGCTGTCTGATCATCACATACATAGTTAGTGACAGAGAGAGGAGCAACAATATCTGGGTTTTCAAAGCCTGGGGGTCAATGGCTGCCCAGAGTCTCATCTGGCCAAATCACACAACTATTTCCATGAGTGATCCCCAAAGCAAAACCTTGTCTCATATATATATGTATATATATATCCTCTCCAGGGTCAGAGAACATCACAACCCTCATGACCCACTTGATTACAAATTAACAAAAGTTGCACCTCCTGAAAAACAAGCCTCCCATCACAAGTTCCATGTGACCACATTCAGCCTATTAGGGGGCTGAGTTTATTTTCAAATCAGAAAAGGTCTTCAAATTCACCTAAGCCTATTAAGGGGCAGAGAAGATCTTCAAATTCCTATTGCCATTACAGGGACTACATCTAAGAAGCCAGGATAATTCAATAAATCATCAATATCTGATTTCTGCTAATCAAATTACTACACTACATATTTGATTGGTACCATATCATTATTTCACTGTATTGTGTAGATATAACTTTAATATTATGCAAAATATGACATGTCCTGTATATTCATATACTGGTGGATGAGCTAAGAGAAAATGAAAAAAAATCACATTACCTTAAGCTCTGAGAGCTGAAAGGTCAAGAGAGGCTTTTCTAATAACCCAGTCTATGTTTCTTCTTTCCTATTTTTTTTAATAAGAATTTAGAGATAATCTCATCCATCTCATATCTGAAGCAGAATTACTTTCATTATATGCCAAGAACTGATGACTCAGTTATCAGTGTGTAGGTCTGAAGGCTGGTCATCATTCACGATTGAGTTGCTTGTCTAGTGATTGTCACCCAGATCTTGGGGTCATGATTCCCAGTATTTTTTTAGCTAAAAAAAACCCTTCTCTTTCCCAGATAGATGAATGGACAGAATAGAGACCCAGAGACCCAGATATGACCATGGGACAGGGTCATCATCTCTCTTACCTGTCTAGCCATATTCCTTGCCTTTTATAGATAAATACATAGAGATTATAAGCATATACTGTACTGGGAACTGTGCTGGTTGTTTATGTTAAATCAGAAAAGACTTAAAATTCATCCTTATATCTTTGTTATAACATTGAGTCCTTTAAATTTACTTTCCTTAAAGGATGTGAATGATGAAGATAAAATTGGACCCAAAATATAAAGTTAAGACTCTCTCACACTTAATTTTATGTATCACAGAATTTTTGCATCTACCTTAAAGATGCATTATGTATACTTTCATGTAGTAGGGATACTTTCTGTAGCCTTTTCTTTGGGAAAGTGTGCAGGTTTAAAATGTTTATGTTTGAAACAAACTCTAGGTATTATTTTTTTCATTCTGATCACTTATCACTGATATGATAACCATGTTGAGAAAGCAACACTACATTGAAAACTCCTTTGTTCAACAGAAAGAAATACATTTACCAGAAAGAGAGCTATCCTTCCAAATAGTTACTAATCAGTGAATATTAGCTTTCCAAGAAAACCTCAGAACTCTAGAGACT
>NW_027186523.1:312797-323212 GCF_028583685.1 Petaurus breviceps papuanus | reverse complement strand
GAACAGATAATAATGGTTACTGACATTTATATGGAGTTCTGAGGTTTAATTTTCTCACAAGGACCCTCTGCATTAAGTAGCAAAAGTGCTACATTTATCTTACCCGTGGAGAAACTGAGGCACAGTAAGATTAGGTAGTTTGTCAAGGGTCAAAACTTCTGGCACGAGCCTAGTTTGGAACTCAGGCTTCTGACTCCAGAACCCGTTTTCTTTCCACTATATATCACTCTGGCCAAGCTGATGACAGATAAGTCAAGATTCAGGTTTTTAAAAGGTACCTTTTCCATAGGTACTAGTCACCCAAGCAGAGTTTTACTATTACTCTTCCAAATAGAAATTTTCTTTTCAGATCCAAAATTCTTGAAAGCCATAGGAAAAAGAAAAGACTATTTGTCTTTTGCTTCTGGTTCTCCTAATCCCGTGGATGTAAGAGTAATCTGACAGTAAAACTAACTAGGAACTTGCCTTCCATCAGGGGAGTGCTATCCTTTATTCATACAAGTAGGGATCTTATGCTGTATTTGGAAGATGAACATAACTTGACTTTCACACTTTTACCAGCATAAGATGCAGAGAGAGCTAGAAAATAGAGAGCCCGAAATATGAGCATCTCCTTTGCCATGGACAAAATTCTCTCAACTTTGGCATTGTAAGGAATCAACCATATTCATTTCTATTTTTTCATTTAAGCCACTCAGACTTTCTAGTGTGTTGGAGTTCTATTGGAAAATTAATATTAACTGATTATACTTTCAGCCTTCCACGTATTCCAAGTTCATCATAAACTAGAATGAAACAATGAACTCCCTCAAGTAGCTCAGCAAAGTATCATAGTTCAATTAAACTAACATTTTGGTATCCTTTCCTATTTTCTGTCTGATAGAATAAAGGTCTAGGAATGTTCAAAAAGATGAGCTGGATATGGATGAAAAGATGCAGATTGAGTGTGTCAAAGTTTCCATTAGGAAAACAAAAGGTTTCTTGCCAAATAGAAACACACAGAAAGAATGTTCACTGCATTTTCATCCCTCCTCACTCATTGCTGCTTTAGTTGTTGCCAAAACCATTTACAAATGGTTTAAAATTGCAACCAAGATAATACCACAAAACTTAAGAAATTGTAAGGAACGGAATACTGTCAGAAAAGAGCATTTTAAAAGTTCTTCATTGTGATATTAATGGTTTTGCTTCAACTGAATTGTAGTGCTAACTGTACCATTGGGGAGAGGAGTAAGAGGCCACATAGACATTGCTATTAACATTTTATAATTTTTTAGTAGTTATGAGATGGAAAAAGTTGAAAATTTGGTTAACAATTGGATAGATGGGCTTCCTGCCCAAACCATATGTAGATAAGTGTGTTTTGGGAGCCACATTTTAGAAAGAATTAAGACACTGGAGCATATTAAGAGAAGGGTATTAGAAACCTTGTCAGGGGCTCAATTAAGGGAATTGATGATGTCTAGCCTGGAAAAGAGAAGCAAGGAGATTATATGAAATGAATTTTTAAATTCATTTCCAATTCTAAATTCATGGTATGATAGCCTCCTAACTAACTTGTGTTAGTTCTTCTTCAGTCCATCTTCTCCATAAATAAGAGGACGTGATAGATGTCTTCATGTATTTATAAGACCTTCATGTGGATAAAGGATTAGATTTATTCTTCTGAGACCAGAGGACAGAACTCAAAGCAATGGGGAGAAATTACACAAAGGCATATTTCATCTAAATATATGGAAATACTGTACAACAATTAGCAATGGTCCATTGAATGATGATGGATTTGTTATGTTTCACTTTGCAAATTTGCTAGAGGGTTTTTTAGGAGGGAGAGGAGGTAGTGGAGAGAGAAAATGGAAATGTATTAATTTAAAAAATTATAACAATTTGTGTGGTCCAAAAATAGAATGGGGCTTCCTTGGGAATTAGTTTGTTCTATAACCCTGAAGACCTATACACTGGTAACTGACTGATCACTTCTTGGCATATAATAAAAGTAATTCTGCTTCAGATATGAGATGGATGAGATGATCTCTGAATTCTCATTTAAAAATAGAAGAGTAGAAACACAGATTAGGCCATTAGAAAAGCCTCTCTTGATAAAGCTTTGAGAGCTTGTGGTAATGTGAGGTTTTTTTTTCATGTTCCCTTACTTCATCCACCAGTGTATGAGTATACAGGACATGTCTTATTTTGCATAACATTAAAGTTATATCTGTACAATACAGTAAAATAATGATTTGGTACCGATTAAATATGTAGTATAGTAATTTGATTAGTAGAAATCAGATACTGATCACTTATCAAATTATTCTGGTTTCTCTGATTTGGCCACCTATATTGATGAAACAATTAGAGTTTGTCCTGTATATGTGACTGGATGTGTACAAACATGCACACACATATGTATGTACGTTTGTCTGTATATATGACAGGATGATCAAGGAGGATGTATTTGCTGAATACCTCATGAATTACTCTTTGATCATCAGATATAAGTAAGTTTATCTCAAAATCTTATATTTTAAAAACTTTGGACTTCTGAAATAGTCAAATAGAAACACCTCTCTCGTTTTAAAATGGTATCTGGGTTATTTATTTCAATATAATCCTTAAACATGAAGTCCACACAAGATGATTCATGGCTGCTGAGGTTGAACGAACCTCACTACTTTGATTTGGCATTTCATCAAGATCTGAACCAGCTTTTGTGATTGTATTATGCAGCCTTTCTATTGTTGCTATCGTCAGGGGAAAATAATGGAAAAATGAGAAGAAACTATTTTTTGTAATTTAGGAAAGATTTATTACCACATAGCATGACTTTTTGTGAGAGAATAGAACACATGCTCAAATGAATAAGGTTTTCATTAACAGTTTCATTTGTAAATCAGGTTATGGAAGAATTATCTTGAAAATTTTGAACCCAGAATGAACTTAGTTGATCACAGATAAATGTTTAAATTATCTGCATGATATATTTTTTTCATATACTACAGGCCAATGTAGGTCATTGTAAGATCCAAGATTACTCTTAATTCAGTGATCCAGTTTTGTAAAATCATAAGAGTTAGTGATGGAAATAACCATAGAGGTCATCTAATAAGATAAGGATGAATACAATGAATCAATACTTTAGGAGTAAAAGAAAAAAGAATGTTCCCAAAAAGAAAGTATAATATAACAAGTAAAAGCTCCCCAGAAGTAAAAATGGAATTTAGAAAAAAAAAACTTCAAAGTGATAAATTAGAGAAATAGGGAAGTTCTGGCATGTTTAAAACTGCAATTAAAATCAGTAAACAAGAAAAATGAAAAAGAATGAGTTGAGTTTTGGCAGCTTAAAACAGTAGATGGAAAATCTTTATAAATGAGTGGATTCTCTAAGAAATATAATGGTCCATATGGGAGACAAAATGCAGAAGGTGTTAAAAAAATTAATCTGGAAGAATTGCGATTGCTGCAAATTCAAGTAATAGAGCTAGAGAACGTAGCTTCTCAGTACAAACTGAGAATTGTTAGTCACTCAGGAAAAAAATATAAAGAATGGATCTCTGAATGCCATACTTAAAAAAAAAGTATATATGTACGTTTCCTGAAAGCATTGAAAATGGACGGCAAAGTCTAAGTCTATGAAATCCATGGAATTTTGACAGAGAAATCCCGAATTTAATTCATCCTGAAATGTAATCATGAAACTCCAGTTCTTTAGTGAAAAGGATCTTAAAAGCCTTGAGGAGCAACAATTCACATATCAAAAACTGTCTAGCTACTTACTAATTACATGATCTAGGTCAGTCACTTCCCCTCTCTAGACCTCAGTTTCCTAATCCAAAAACCTAGGGGATTAGATGAGATGATTTGTAGTGTTCCTTCTAGCTCTAAATTCATAATATGATAATCTCCTTACTGGCCTCTGTGCCTTAGGTCTCTCACTTCTCCAATCCATCTTATACAGAACTGCCAAATTCTAAGTATAGACATGCCATTCTCCTGTTTAAGAAGCTCCAGTGTTTCCCTCTTGCCTATAAGCTAAAATATGAATTCCTTTGTTTTGCATTTAAAGAACATCATAATCTGACTACTATCTGTCTTTTTGAATAATTTCAGTTACCATTCCCTGACCAACTCTACATTTCAATCAATTTGCTTTTCTCTCACATGACATTCCACCTTTATTGTTTTGCCTGGGGATAGACTATCACCATATGCCTGGAAAGCTCTTTATCCTTACCTTTGCTTCTTGGATCCTCTAGCTTCTTTTAAGGCTTACCTTGAATTTCACCTCCTTCCCCAGATCTGTCCTGAGATTCCCAGTTATTAGTGTTCCCCTGCCCACAAAATTGCATTTATTTTGTATTTGCTTATCTGTGGGTATGTCATTCTCTTCCAGAAGCTCTTGATAAGCAAAGATTATTTGCATTTTGGGTTTTTTTTATTCCCTGTGCCTAACATTTAAATGTTTGATAAATTGAAATGCTAATTAAAATGTTGAAATATTTGGATGGTAAGGAATTATTAAAAGAGACTTAAATGGCCCGCTATCAGATCTTGACAAGTCAAACTGAAAGATAAAATGGAATTAACAAGCTGAACAAAGCATTGAGAAATTGTATTGATATTAATGATATATACAGCTGAACAGGATTTATGAAGAACATCCCTCCATACATTATATTTTTATAAAATTTTATCTAGGGCAGTAGCATAAAATTCAAATAGGAATAGGAACTACTAATCATTACACAAAGTGAAATTAATATCAGATACCTTTATAGAACATATAAATAAGAATCAATAAAGAAAACAAAAAGTGGGCCGAATTGGAGACTTAAAATGCTTTCTTAAATAACGAGTGTGATCAAAGACCAATGAACAACAAAAATTATAATAAACATAATAATAATAATACTATCTGAGAGTGTTCAAAATGACTAATGATCAAATAAATGCTTATTTTAAAAACTTTGAGCTATCACCTTACACCTATTGAGTTGGCAAAAATTGTAAAAGATTAAAAAATCCATGTTGGAAAAGCAACATGTTTAATTTTCTGCTACTCCTGTTGGAGCTATGAATTGGTCTGACTACTTTGGAAAGTTATATGAAATTTTCCATACTTCCTGATCCAGTGATTCCATCAATATTAACTTTATACCATAAATTGATCAGTGATGAGAAGAAAAGTCCTATATATGTATATATATATATATATAAAACTATTAATAACAGCAATCTTTACAAAAGCACAGAGTTGGAAATAAACTGTATCTAAAAACTGGAAAATTATTTTTTAAATTGTGATTTATGAATGTATCAGAATATAACTGCCTTAAAAATAATTGATATGAAAAATTTCAAAAAGAAATACTTTTGATAAGTGATGTAGAATGAAGAAAACAAATCCAAAAGAATAACTCATTGTAACTATGTAAATAAAGACCACCTTAAAAAGCAAAAAGCCAAAACCAGAAAAACAACCCTTTGGCTAAATACAATGTATGATTAAACTATTACCATGTCATTAAAATGAAAACAAATAACTTTTTTCTCTTAACAAATATCATAAAAAATTATATGATTGCATGTATGGTCATTTGGAGTAATTTTTTTCTGTTTTTTATCAACTATTTTCAAAAAACATATTTTTTTATTTTGTTAAAAATAAAATTTGCCAATTAAAAAAAAGGTTTTTTTGGAAGCTATCTTTTCTCAGCTGTAGTACAAGAAAGGAAAATCTCTGTTTGCACCATCTGTATTAACACTACAGTAGAGCAGTAGCAGTTGACCTTTATTTTAAGTAGGAGTCCGTTTACTATTCTTTCTCTCTCCATTAATTTGTCACTATGTTGAGCAAGCAATGAAGTAGTAGTAAGTGGCTGTTTTTTATTATTTTTCCCATTGTGTGGCTAACATTATAACTTTTTTTTTTGTTTTCTGCAGGCACGAAACCAGATTTAAGCAACGCATGCTAGAGTTGACAGACACAAACAACATAGCCTATTTATTTCTCTCAGCTGCCAACAGATGGCTGGAGGTCAGGACGGTACGTTCATTTCTTGGTTTTGAAATGGAAATCAAATAGAAAAGGCCTAATATAAAGAGGGAGACAATTGTAAGAATCCATCTTGTGCTAAAATTTAGCATCAGCTTTTTGTTTAACTGTCCTTTAAAATAAGCCAGGTTTATTTATGTTTTACATGAAATTTGTTATCTATTCCAGCTAATGATAAGATAACCCCCCAAACAGTTCACTCTTTGCCATATTTGTCTTTTGATTACATAAGTTAATGGAAGGGCAAATATTTGTATATCTTCAGAAAGAAAGGTCTATTCACCTGAATAAATTTGATGAGTGAATATGTATTAATTTACCTTACTGCATTGTACTTGTTTGACAGATAACATTTGATTTTCCATTATCCATTCTAATGGGAGGATGTTTTTAGCTCAAGTAAGTCCATTGTTCCCTCTTTCTCTGTTCCTAGTGTTGCTGCTTACTCAGGATTTCTCTTTGTCCTTTGCTTCTCCCATGGTCTTTTCAGTTATTTCTTCTTTGTCTTCATTGTTCTTGTTCAAGAAGTTGCCT
Source organism: Petaurus breviceps papuanus (assembly GCF_028583685.1). Lineage (NCBI taxonomy): Eukaryota > Metazoa > Chordata > Mammalia > Diprotodontia > Petauridae > Petaurus > Petaurus breviceps. Next base: position 316,626 of record NW_027186523.1, on the reverse strand, counting down.
CTTTCCTAGCCTGGCTTTCAGGGTGCTAAATCTTAGGAGTTTATTTAAATAAAATGGTCCAGGGGAAGGTTCCTACACTGGCATTTGGAGCAGAGTGAGAATCTGGCTGGGACAGGTAGAGGCATTGGAGTGCAGGTGGGCATGGTGGGTAGATGAAAGAGCACTAGCCACAGGGTAATGATGATTACTAGTTGTGAAATATGAACAAGGTTACCATAGAAAGTGATAGGTTGATTCTGTAGTTTTAAGATGTCTACAAGTTTGAAAAAAAGCATTCATCTATTCAGCAAGCAGTGTTTCATTTGAAGTATTTTTAGCAGTACTATCTCCTTTGAATCTTGGCTGCATCTGTAGATCTCATGGATTGGATAACAATAGGTTCCTGCCCAAGAACCACTTAATGGTTATTTTTTGAACCCTCCTGGCTCAGAGGGAATGCAAATAGTATCTGTTTCTCTTTTGGCTAGAAACTTTGAAGGTCTTCCACTCCCAGTTTGATTTTTTTTTTAATTAAAGGAGCCATCCCTTGATTCATTTAGAAAGGTCTATTCACTGAATGGGCTTTGCCTCACTCAAAGTGAGAACCTGGAAAGACCTTAGCTTAAAAGGGCCAAGGTCTCCCGCTGCATTCTGGGCCATCTCTAGGTGTCCTGATCAATATTTGGCCACTGGACCCAGAGGCTTTTGACCTTGCACAGTCCTCCCTCACTCAAATCAAAGTCAGTCACAAGTCATGTCCTCACCTCCCTGATGTCATGGTCTTCATTGAGAACAAAGGACAAACCACAGCCACAACTTTATATCAAGCAGTCCCTTCTAAAAGAGATTTAGGAGTAAAGAAATCTGTTGGAGCATAGACAAAGCCATCTAAGATAGAATGACTAGTGGTTTCACAGATACATTGGTGCTAAACTTGGTAACTGAGGTTCCTCCTAGTGTCCCATATTCCTTTACTTTGTTGGCACAGATTCCCTGCTGAGCAAAAAATGAATCAGCTGCACTAATGTTACTAAGTTTCACAACATTTAAATTAATGTCTGGCCATCAATATTCAGTTCCTTCCAGAATTAATGGAGGGGAAAAGTTCCCCCTTTGAATGACCTTTAGATATTAAAAATATTTTTCTCATTTCCCATGCAGAACCTGGATTTTCATTTGGATGCTAATTTTTTATCCTCTCAGAAGAAAATAATCTTTCTTCTTAAAATTGAATTAAACTCTCTAAAATAAAAAAGTAAAACTGCTACTAACAGACAAATGGAGAATAAAAACAGTCTTGCATCTGTTTTTCTCCACTTTATTGGAGAGCAGTATTTTTAAGGGGACAAGTATATTTAATTTGAACTTGAGGTGAGTGGGCATTGATTAATGTCTTGGGTTTCTGCCCTTTAGCACTTCCTACTGTCAGGTTTAATGGACAAGGATTTTATATGAGCCTTTGAGTAAAGTATGTGTTCTCTCCTCATGACCAAAAGGGAAGATGTTAGCGACTGAAGTCTTCCAAGAAAAGGAAAGTAAGAAAAAAGCATAAAGGGAAAAAAGTCAAAGAAAAAATAGGTGTTTTCACTCCTACTCAGAACCCATATGGAAAAATAGAGTACCATTAGCTGGAAATGAAAATGTTTGTTTAAAGTACCTTTTTGCTAAGTGGATCCCCAGAGAATGGTTGAAGGTACTTTGTGTACAAACCATAGATCTTTTTGTTTGTCTCTCTCTGTGTCTGTGTGTGTGTCTCTCTTTTTTTCTCTTTCTCTCACACACACACACACACATTACATATACATACATATATGAATATGTGTATATGTGAAAGGTTATGTATATATTGCTCTTTGTATGTTACTCATAGTTCTTAATACATATTTGCTGAATTTAATTGAGTAATGGATAGCTCTTTGGGATCATATTCAGAGCCTAGGTATTTCTAACATGGGGCTAGAGGGCTAAATGACTTTCCACCAGGGTAGCTACATGGTAGAAATTGTTTCCTCCTTGAGAAAAGCCTTTTTTTTTGATGACTACTATCCTTAGACCTTGAATCACAGTCCTTTTATTGTTGTCCTGTGAGCATGCTTTCTGTAAATTTTAGTCTCTGTGGAGACCATCTTACAGGGCTAGCTACTTACCGTCCTGATGGTCGTAGTAATTAGTTATGTTACCAACTCGCCTAAGCAGTGCAGCGGGTTTTGATGCATGTTATCTTAACCCTACCACTAATCTCAGTTTGATCTTGCTGAGATACTTATTTCTCTCAGCCTCCCCCTTTTAACAGTCCTCATTCTGTCCCCATTTCATGCCATGTCATAGCACAAGGGAAAACATATGTCTCTCCACAGAATCTTGGGGTGGAAAGGATTTCAGAGGGCAAATAATCTAACCCAAAAATGAAAAAAAAAATCCCCACTACAGGTGGTTCAGTATGAGACCTTCAGTGGTAGACTGTTCTTCTTTGGGATAATTCTTAGGAAGTTTTTGCTTATAGTTTTTCCCTTTTGCACCTATTTTCTTCTGGGAGCAAGCATGTCTAATTCCTCTTCCAGACAAAAAAATTTCAAATACTTGAATACATCTTCAGATACTTGGCTCTGCCACTTTACTAGCTATAAGGCCTGTGGCAAGTCACCATAGCTTTCTGACTCAATTTTTGAATTTTGAAAATAAGATCATATGGCATGGTGAAAAAGAATATTTGGATCCAAAGACTTGGCTTCAAGTTCCAGGTCCTTCACTCATTAGTTATGTAATCTTACTCTCTGTCAATTGTTTTTATCCCAGGTAAAAATTTTCTTAAGGTCTTATCACTTCTGTTCATTTTCTGTATGCTGTAACCTTCTCTAGATATGGTAAAGAAGCCATATTTTGCCTCTTTTATTACCTAGCCTTAATCACTAAATGGGCATTGCCTCAGACAAACTGAGACCTGAGAAAGACCTTAGTTTAAAAAGTGTAAGGTCTCCCACAGTATCTGGGGCCATCTCCAGTCATCCTGATCTGTGTCTTGCTACTAGACCCAGATGGTTCTGAAGGAGAAAGTGAGGCTGGTGAATTAGCACAGCCTTGCCTCACTTAAATCTAATTGACTTGCAAATCAAGACATCACCTTCCTGATGTCATTGGTCCTCCTTGAAAATGAAGGACAAACAACAAGCGATATGCTATCTAAACCTATTCACAAAACCAGTCTTTAAAAAGTAATACAAACAGTGCCAGCTAGGTGGTGCAGTGAATAGGGCACAGGCCCTGGAGTCAGGAGGACTGGAGTTCAAATCCAGCCTCAGACACTTAACACACACACACAAAATTAGCCCTGTGACCTTGGGCAAGTCACTTAACCCCAATTGCCCTACCTTCCCGCCTCCAAAAAGCAAAAAAAAAAAAAAAGTCTACCCAATATGGTGAACTTTGAATAAACTTTGCTTTAAAAAAAAAAATAAAATACTTTACAACCTGGCTCCAGACAATCTCTCCAATATGATTATGAATTGCTTCCTTTCACACTCTATAATCCAACCAAACCAAGATACTTTCCATTTCCCATGCAAGATACTCCATCTCCCATCTCCATACCTTTGCATGGGATATTCTTCATGCCTTCATCTCTATGTCTCTTGGGAACTCAGCACAATTCAAGGTTCAGTCCAAGTTGCTACATCCTTCAAAAGGCCTTTCTTGATTACCCCCAATTATTAACATCCTTACCCCTAATCATCATGTATTTATTTTCAATATATATCCTATACTTGCTTATCCTGTGAACATGTTGTATTCCCTCTACTAGAATGTGTCTCCCTTTGGCATTTCTTTTTTTTCCCATTCTTTTTTTTTTTTT